>NC_091342.1:7936734-8031734 GCF_038502225.1 Cherax quadricarinatus | reverse complement strand
CCTCCAACATCTGTGAGACATTTCCAACATCTGTGAGACATCTGCAAGACATCTTAGCCATTTGTGGCACAAGTGCCATAACTGTGAAACATGTAGAACATCTGTGAGCCTCGTTGCAACATCTGTGAACCTCGTTACATATGAGAACCTCATTGCAACATCTGTGAATCTCGTTACAGCATCTGTGAGCCTTGTTGCATCATCTGTGAGCCATCCAAAACATCTCTGAGCCCCGTTGCAGCATCTGCGAGACATCTAAAACAGGTGTGAACCTCGTTAAAACATCTGTGAAACATCTAGAACATATGTGAGCCTCGTTGCAACATCTGCGAAACATCTAGAATAGGTGTGAGCCTCGTTAAAACATCTGTGGGACATCTAGAATATCTGTGAACCTAGTTGCAACATGTATGAGTGCCTTTGCAACATTTCTGAGACAAGTGCTGCAGTGTTGCACTTGCTACACATGCACTCACGACAGCTGCATTAAAAAAAGTAAGTGAAATGGCAAATTTTGTTGTAAATAGCCGTTTTTTGTGCCATTTCCAGCCTTTTATCAGCCTTTTTGTACTATAGCTGGAGAGGGTTTCGGGGGTCAACGCCCCCAGCGGCCCGGTCCATCATCAAGTCTGGTGGTGGATCAGGGTCTGATCAAGCAGGTTGTTATTGTTGGCCGCACGCTAACCGACGTAGGAACCACAGCTCGGCTGGTAAGGTACTGACTTGTGCCTATCCAGCGCCTCCTTGAATACAGCCAGGGGTGTTGAAGACAGCCAGGGATCTTGAAGACATCCAGGGGTCTTGAAGACAGCCAGTGATCTTGAAGACAGCCAGGGGTATTGAAGACAGCCAGGGGTCTTGAAGACATCCAGGGGTCTTGAAGACAGCCAGGGGTCTTGAAGACATCCAGGGGCATTGAAGACAGCCAGGGATCTTAAAGACAGCCAGGGGACTTGAAGACAGCAAGGGGTCTTGAAGACAGCAAGGGGTCTTGAAGACATCCAGGGGTCTTGAAGACAGCCAGGGGCCTTGAAGACAGCCAGGGGTCTTGAAGACAGCCAGGGGTCTTGAAGACATCCAGGGATCTTGAAGACAGCCAGGGGTATTGAAGACAGCCAGGGGTCTTGAAGACATCCAGGGGTCTTGAAGACAGCCAGGGGTCTTGAAGACATCCAGGGGCATTGAAGACAGAAAGGGATCTTAAAGACAGCCAGGGGACTTGAAGACAGCAAGGGGTCTTGAAGACAGCAAGGGGTCTTGAAGACATCCAGGGGTCTTGAAGACAGCCAGGGGCCTTGAAGACAGCCAGGGGTCTTGAAGACAGCCAGGGGTCTTGAAGACATCCAGGGGTCTTGAAGACAGCCAGGGGTCTTGAAGACATCCAGGGGTCTTGAAGACAGCCAGGGGCCTTGAAGACAGCCAGAGGTCTTGAAGACAGCCAGGAGTCTTGAAGACATCCAGGGGTCTTGAAGACAGTCAGGGGTCTTGAAGACAGCCAGGGGTCTTGAAGACATCCAGGGGTCTTGAAGACAGCCAGGGGTCTTGAAGACATCCAGGGGTCTTGAAGACAGCCAGGGGCCTTGAAGACAGCCAGAGGTCTTGAAGACAGCCAGGGGTCTTGAAGACATCCAGGGGTCTTGAAGACATCCAGGGGTCTTGAAGACAGCCAGGGGTTTTGAACACAGCCAGAGGTTTTGAACACAGCCAGAGGTCTTGAAGACAGCCAGCGGTCTTGAAGACATCCAGGGGCCTTGAATACAGCCAGGGGTCTTGAAGACATCCAGGGGTCTTGAATACAGCCAGGGGTCTTGAAGACAGCCAGGGGTCTTGAAGACATCCAGGGGCCTTGGACACAGCCAGGGGTCTTGAAGACATCCAGGGGTCTTGAATACAGCCAGGGGTCTTGAAGACAACCAGGGGTCTTGAAGACAGCCAGGGGTCTTGAAGACATCCAGGGGTCTTGAAGACAGCCAGGGGTCTTGAAGACAGCCAGGGGTCTTGAAGACATCCAGGGGTCTTGAAGACAGCCAGGGGCCTTGAAGACAGCCAGGGGTCTTGAAGACATCCAGGGGTCTTGAAGACATCCAGGGGTCTTCAAGACAGCCAGGGGTCTTGAAGACAGCCAGGGGCCTTGAAGACAGCCAGGGGTCTTGAAGACATCCAGGGGTCTTGAAGACATCCAGGGTCTTGAATACAGCCAGGGGTCTTGAAGACATCCAGGGGTCTTGAAGACAGCCAGGGGTCTTGAAGACATCCAGGGGTCTTGAAGACATCCAGGGGTCTTGAAGACATCCAGGGTCTTGAGCCAGGGGTTTTGAACACAGCCAGGGGTCTTGAAGACATCCAGGGGTCTTCCAGGGGTCTTGAAGACAGCCAGGGATCTTCCAGGGGTCTTGAAGACATCCAGGGGTATTGAAGAGCCAGGGGTATTGAAGACATCCAGGGGTCTTGAGCCAGGGGTTTTGAACACACAGGGATCTTCCAGGGATCTTCAGGGATCTTGAAGACAGCCAGGGGTATTGAAGACAGCCAGGGGTATTGAAGACAGCCAGGGATCTTGAAGACAGCCAGGGGTCTTGAAGACAGCCAGGGGTCTTGAAGACAGCCAGGGGTCTATTTATAATTCCCCATATACATACTGGGAGGCAGTTGAACAGTCTTGGGCACCTGGCACTTATTGTCAGGGGCCCAAGACTGTTCAACTGCCTTTTTATACTGTTATCAGCCTTTTTAAACTATTATCAGCCTTTTTGTACTACTATGAGCCTTTTTATAATTTTTTGAGTTGGCATTACTTATTCACATTATTATAATTATTGTTATTGTTGATGTTGAGAAGCGCTAAAGTCGTAGGGGCTATACTGCTTTTGGGTTATGGGAAGATATCAGGGTTTTAAGTACAAGATGGAGACACGACAGTGTGGCTTACAGTGTTGCAGCCACGACAGTGTGGCTTACAGTGTTGCAGCCACGACAGTGTGACTTACAGTGTTGCAGCCACGACAGTGTGACTTACAGTGTTGCAGCCACGACAGTGTGACTTACAGTGTTGCAGCCACGACAGTGTGACTTACAGTGTTGCAGCCACGACAGTGTGACTTAGTGTTGCAGCCACGACAGTGTGACTTACAGTGTTGCAGCCACGACAGTGTGACTTACAGTGTTGCAGCCACGACAGTGTGACTTAGTGTTGCAGCCACGACAGTGTGACTTACAGTGTTGCAGCCACGACAGTGTGACTTACAGTGTTGCAGCCACGACAGTGTGACTTACAGTGTTGCAGCCACGACAGTGTGACTTACAGTGTTGCAGCCACGACAGTGTGGCTTACAGTGTTGCAGCCACGACAGTGTGACTTACAGTGTTGCAGCCACGACAGTGTGACTTACAGTGTTGCAGCCACGACAGTGTGACTTACAGTGTTGCAGCCACGACAGTGTGACTTACAGTGTTGCAGCCACGACAGTGTAACTTAGTGTTGCAGCCACGACAGTGTGACTTACAGTGTTGCAGCCACGACAGTGTGACTTACAGTGTTGCAGCCACGACAGTGTGACTTACAGTGTTGCAGCCACGACAGTGTGGCTTACAGTGTTGCAGCCACGACAGTGTGGCTTACAGTGTTGCAGCCACGACAGTGTGGCTTACAGTGTTGCAGCCACGACAGTGTGGCTTACAGTGTTGCAGCCACGACAGTGTGACTTACAGTGTTGCAGCCACGACAGTGTGACTTACAGTGTTGCAGCTACGACAGTGTGACTTACAGTGTTGCAGCCACGACAGTGTAACTTAGTGTTGCAGCCACGACAGTGTGACTTACAGTGTTGCAGCCACGACAGTGTGACTTACAGTGTTGCAGCCACGACAGTGTGGCTTACAATGTTGCAGCCACGACAGTGTGACTTACAGTGTTGCAGCCACGACAGTGTGACTTACAGTGTTGCAGCTACGACAGTGTGACTTACAGTGTTGCAGCCACGACAGTGTAACTTAGTGTTGCAGCCACGACAGTGTGACTTACAGTGTTGCAGCCACGACAGTGTGACTTACAGTGTTGCAGCCACGACAGTGTGACTTACAGTGTTGCAGCTACGACAGTGTGACTTACAGTGTTGCAGCCACGACAGTGTGACTTACAGTGTTGCAGCCACGACAGTGTGACTTACAGTGTTGCAGCCACGACAGTGTGACTTACAGTGTTGCAGCCACGGCAACATAACTCACACTACGCGTGTCGTGAAGTGCGTGTCATCTGATCGAGGGAGTCACCTGTATTTACGCCAAGGTTGTTGCCAGACGACCACACAAGTCTGGTTGTTCTGCAGTTTGTGTAATAACTGCGGGCAACGAGCCACTAGCTAATATCCAAAGCTCATAATGCAAAATAAGACCTTATTTAAGACCACGCTTTGCTAAATAAGACTTGATGAAGGTCAGTCCTCAGCCAAGCCAATCCGTCAAAATACTGTTAGATACTAAGCAATCTAGTATACGTAATAAGTGGAATGCTCTTATATAGGAGGTATGTAATAGTTACATAGCGGATAGTGGTTATAAGTAGCAGTTATCCCTCCATGAGGGCAAGTCTCTCCTTGTTGGAAATGAGGACCCGGTTCCTCCCACGGCCTGTTCCTCTAGTCTCGTGGTCGTAAACATTGGACTGAGCTTGTAAAGTCCTATTTTTATGTCCAGGGAGGAACGAAGCCGCCGCTCTGAATCACTCGTTTATCAACGCTCAACTGGTGGAAGGAATTGGATTCGATTGTGTAGTTCAAGTTGCCTGTGATTCAGGGAGTTAGGAGACGTGCTGACAGGTTAGATGTTCCGTCCGTTGTCGCGGCTTGTTTGTACACCGTCCGTCGGTGCTGGAGAGTTCGATATGATGGTTACTGATAGGTTCATACCAGTGATGTTACTGGTAGGTTCATACCAGTGGTGTTACTGGTAGGTTCATACCAGTGGTGTTACTGGGAGGTTCATACCAGTGGTGTTACTGGGAGGTTCATAGCAGTGATGTTACTGGTAGGTTTATACCAGTGGTGTTACTGGTAGGTTCATAGCAGTGGTGTTACTGGTAGGTTTATACCAGTGGTGTTACTGGGAGGTTCATAGCAGTGACGGAACTGGTAGGGTTATACCAGTGTTACTGGGAGGTTCATAGCAGTGATGTTACTGGTAGGTTCATAGCAGTGGTGTTACTGGTAGGTTCATACTAGTGGTGTTACTGGTAGGTTTATACCAGTGGTGTTACTGGTAGGTTCATACCAGTGATGTTACTGGTAGGTTTATACCAGTGGTGTTACTGGTAGGTTCATAGTGATGTTACTGGTAGGTTTATACCAGTGGTGTTACTGGGAGGTTCATAGCAGTGATGTTACTGGTAGGTTCATAGCAGTGGTGTGATGGTAGGTTCATACCAGTGGTGTGATGGTAGGTTCATACCAGTGGTGTGATGGTAGGTTCATACCAGTGGTGTTACTGGTAGGTCCATACCAGTGGTGTTACTGGTAGGTTCATACCAGTGGTGTTACTGGTAGGTTCATACCAGTGGTGTTACTGGTAGGTTCATACCAGTGGTGTGATGGTAGGTTCATACCAGTGGTGTTACTGGTAGGTTCATACCAGTGGTGTTACTGGTAGGTTCATACCAGTGGTGTTACTGGTAGGTTCATACCAGTGGTGTTACTGGTAGGTTCATACCAGTGGTGTTACTGGTAGGTTCATACCAGTGGTGTGATGGTAGGTTCATACCAGTGGTGTGATGGTAGGTTCATACCAGTGGTGTGATGGTAGGTTCATACCAGTGGTGTGATGGTAGGTTCATACCAGTGGTGTTACTGGTAGGTTCATACCAGTGGTGTTACTGGTAGGTTCATAGCAGTGATGTTACTGGTAGGTTCATACCAGTGGTGTTACTGGTAGGTTCATACCAGTGGTGTTACTGGTAGGTTCATACCAGTGGTGTTACTGGTAGGTTCATACCAGTGGTGTTACTGGTAGGTTCATACCAGTGGTGTGATGGTAGGTTCATACCAGTGGTGTTACTGGTAGGTTCATACCAGTGGTGTTACTGGTAGGTTCATACCAGTGGTGTTACTGGTAGGTTCATACCAGTGGTGTTACTGGTAGGTTCATACCAGTGGTGTTACTGGTAGGTTCATACCAGTGGTGTGATGGTAGGTTCATACCAGTGGTGTGATGGTAGGTTCATACCAGTGGTGTTACTGGTAGGTTCATACCAGTGGTGTTACTGGTAGGTTCATACCAGTGGTGTTACTGGTAGGTTCATACCAGTGGTGTTACTGGTAGGTTCATACCAGTGGTGTTACTGGTAGGTTCATACCAGTGGTGTGATGGTAGGTTCATACCAGTGGTGTGATGGTAGGTTCATACCAGTGGTGTGATGGTAGGTTCATACCAGTGGTGTGATGGTAGGTTCATACCAGTGGTGTGATGGTAGGTTCATACCAGTGGTGTGATGGTAGGTTCATACCAGTGGTGTGATGGTAGGTTCATACCAGTGGTGTGATGGTAGGTTCATACCAGTGGTGTGATGGTAGGTTCATACCAGTGGTGTGATGGTAGGTTCATACCAGTGGTGTGATGGTAGGTTCATACCAGTGGTGTGATGGTAGGTTCATACCAGTGGTGTGATGGTAGGTTCATACCAGTGGTGTGATGGTAGGTTCATACCAGTGGTGTGATGGTAGGTTCATACCAGTGGTGTGATGGTAGGTTCATACCAGTGGTGTGATGGTAGGTTCATACCAGTGGTGTGATGGTAGGTTCATACCAGTGGTGTGATGGTAGGTTCATACCAGTGGTGTGATGGTAGGTTCATACCAGTGGTGTGATGGTAGGTTCATACCAGTGGTGTGATGGTAGGTTCATACCAGTGGTGTGATGGTAGGTTCATACCAGTGGTGTGATGGTAGGTTCATACCAGTGGTGTGATGGTAGGTTCATACCAGTGGTGTGATGGTAGGTTCATACCAGTGGTGTGATGGTAGGTTCATACCAGTGGTGTGATGGTAGGTTCATACCAGTGGTGTGATGGTAGGTTCATACCAGTGGTGTGATGGTAGGTTCATACCAGTGGTGTGATGGTCCACTTGGGAGTGAACTCAGTGACCAGAGGATCAATAACACATCAATATTTACGTCAATATTTGTTATTACTTCTATTGCCGATATCTTTATTAACACTTGCTTAATATTGTATTTTTCTTTGTGTTATTAGTGGCAGTAGTAGTATTGTTTATTATTATTATTTTTATTATTATTAGTAGTAGTAGTAGTAGTTTAATTATAATAATTATTATTATTATAATTATTAGAATACTGATGCGTAATAATAATAACAATAATAATAATTATTATTATTATTATTATTATTATTATTATTATTATTATTATTATTATTATTATTATTATTATTATTATTATGTTGCACTCCTACTGTATGACCCTCACGGTTGCGTGTACCATCTCATTATAAACATGTCTTACACTTGTCTTAAACATGTCTTGCACATTTTTCTTCTAACCGGCACGAAAATTTGTGTCGAAATTTTGATCCTTTGATGGCAAATTATTCCTTAAGAAAGACTGAGGTGAATTATTGAGGCGAGAGGCGAGTATTGAGCGCTGACCAACACGGCATTACTGACCACCACTAACTACCCAGTTTAACCTCTGCTCCCTCTAATGCTCGAAATATATATATATATATATATATATATATATATATATATATATATATATATATATATATATATATATATATATACATACATACATATATTGTTTATGAAGCTTAAAGACAGGATTTTATATGTTGCATTTTGTTACAAAATTCGAGTTAATTATGACTTTAATTAAAAGCTGAAATTGTTGGGTTATTAAAATGGTGTTGTGAACACGTCGGATTTATCACATAAAACTGGTGAAGGTAACATGTGTCCGAGGATATTTTAGCCAGCTGGACCTGTCTTCCATGTTACCTCACGCAGGGGCGGGGGAAGGCGGGTAGAGCAGGCAGTGGAATGGAAGTGGAGGGAAGGGAAGGGAAGTGGAGAGTAGAAGGGAAGGGAAATGAGGTGATGAGTAGTAGTGAAGGGAAGTGATTTGTAGATACATGGATGATTGTGTTTTACACTGAGGAACGGGTTTGATACGGTCCCAGTAGCTCTGGGACCCCACAATAGGACCACTCTGTGGTCTTGGTGGTCCTATAACAAGAACCTTCAATGGAAATAAGTCACTTTGTTTGACTTTTTTTGCAGGGGTTATCCTAGGTAATTTACACATATGTTATTATAATTAAAAATTCACAGACAGGCGAAATTATTTACATTGTCTCGCAGTCTGCAGCAGGATTCGAACCTGCGCACTCTGCATCGAAGTAGTACTTTATACCTGTACGATAATTGTACATGTGTGTACCTGTATGATAATTGTACTTGTGTGTACCTGTACGATAATTGTACTTGTGTGTACCTGTTTCTAAATACACTTACTGACACTGTACAGAGTGACCGTGGTCTGTGTGGGAGTGTGGGTCACTTGACTGCTGGTAGTGGTGACTGCTGGTGGTGACTGCTGGTGGTGACTGCTGGTGGTAACTGCTGGTGGTGACTGCTGGTGGTGACTGCTGATAGTGACTGCTGGTGGTGACTGCTGATGGTGACTGCTGGTGGTGACTGCTGGTGGTGACTGCTGGTGGTGACTGCTGGTGGTGACTGGTAGTGGTGACCGTATGGTGGTGACTGGTAGTGTCAGCATAGTTGCTGATCCTCCTTTACATCTGTTGTATAGCTTAGCTGAGTATCATAGTACCATCCATGTGTTTATATAGAAGATCCTTATTAGGCCTAGTGACTGTATGACGTCATGGGATGCGCATGAGTTAGTGGGACGCGCTACCTCGCTCTCACTCCACACTTAGACATACTACAGGCAAGCAGGCAGGCCGGGCCCCCTTCCCTTACCACAGTCTGACAATATATAGCGTTACCATCCACAAGTGTGTTTATCTTCAACCATCATATCTCCTTCCGAACCCCCACGACAGTAGTAGTGACTGGTGGGATCTTACAGTTCCACTGGCTTTCGCGATCACCACGTACAAAGTTCTAAGTTGACATCGTGTTGTGGTAGGATTATCCACACCAGACACACGACTTAGTATTCTCTGATTGTGCTAATTGAAAGTGAGTGAGCAAGAAGAGTTAGAGTGAGTGGATGAGTGAACAAGAGTGCAGGTGAGGGGGGATGAGTAGTGTGTTCCAATCACAACACCGTGACCCGAACAATTCACAACTAACACTCAAACTGCCGTAACTAGACGATGTTTTGGTCCTTCCTAGACCGTGACCAAGTCACGAATTGACAATAATAGTCTAGGACGGATCGACTCGTCATCTAGAGTCATCTTCAATTCCTAGAAGAGTGGAAGGATGATGATGTGAGAAGTGTGGAAGCAAAGGCACTAGCTGATGTGTAGCTGTGAGATGGCCGGGAGGGAAGGAAAGAAGGACAAGCTTTAAAAGAAAGGGATAAAAGGGAAAAATCGTAACCAGATATAAATATGTAAAAAGTTCATTACCTTTGTAACTTGCTCAGCTATCAAAACTTTGGGGCCCAGTCCCTGGACCCCCTGGACTCCCCCCCCCCCCACTGGATGGGTATAGGATGCATAATAAAGATATCAAACTAGATAAGAATAGAAGAACCTCTTAGAAAGCTCTTAGAGGACAGGGAGCCAGGGGAAAGCTTGAGGAGAGAGAGAGAGTGAGAGCAAGAGAGAGATAAGGTTGGATTCCCAGGAGACACAACAATCAATAACAAATGGTAGGTTGTGTCAGCGAGGATAAAGCATGTTGAATGTTGTGTCACAAGATGTGCAGATTTACGTGTCTCTTGTTGTCAGTTCCTCGCTAGGAGCTTGCAAGAATAATGAGGAGCTGGCAGTATATTGCCAGCTCCTCATTCTTCTTGCAAACTTCTCACTACTCACGTTTGCCAGCTTCTCACTATTCCTGTGAGGTTCTCACTGTTTATCTTATGAGACCCTCACTAATCTTGTCAGGTGCAAAAAAAAAAAATCGACACTATTGACCAATTACAACTACCCCAGTATGGAAAACGTGAAGAAATAAATACACTAAAAACGGTTCAATAGAAAATAAGCAAGAATATGTAAGAGAACTGGGGTTAACCACGTCGGGAGAATAATGCAACGATGTTACTATCCCGGCTGCAAGGAAAGTCATAGGATGGATAACGAGAACCTTGCGAACAAGCTATGCCAGGTCAGTCGAGATACCGCTTTCGTTTTTGTCTTAGTTTTGGCGCTTGTACACTCTAGACGGGAATATTACTGTGCACTAACAGCCCCGTCTAAGATAGCGAAATTGCTGTCTGCGGAAGTTCAACACTGGTAAGCCAGCGGTTACTGCTTTCGTGTCCCGCTATAGGGCCAGTAGTCACTGCTACCGTGTGCCCCTGTAGGGCAAGCAGTCACCGCTACCGTGTACCGGTATAGGGCCACTAGTCTCTGCTGCCGTGTTCCACCGTAGTGTCGACACCACTGAACGTCTCATCTTACGACCCAGTATTTTTTTCCTGACGAATGGACTAACGACAACAACAGTAACAACAAACTCTTCACGAGAGAAACAGACATAGCAGATACTTCTCTCTCTCTCTCTCTCTCTCTCTCTCTCTCTCTCTCTCTCTCTCTCTCTCTCTCTCTCTCTCTCTCTCTCTCTCTCTCTCTCTCTCTCTCTCTCTCTCTCTCTCTCCCTCTCTCTCTGAGAGGGGATGTGGGGTAGTGGTTAAGAGATGTGCGTGTTGGCAGGTCATATCGGGCAATATTGAGAGAGCCGATGAAGCTACCGTCAACAATGCTTCCAACATTTGCAAACACGCCAACTCCAGATGATTGTAAGGGTTGTAACTATGCTTGATTGTACCAGCACCAACTGTAGCCTAGTGGTTATAATTGTTGATCAAACCAGCACAGGCTGTAGTGGTTATATTTGTTGTAGATTGTACCAGCAAAGGCTGTAAGGATTTTATTTGTTGTAGATTGTACCAACAAAGGGTGTAAGAGTTGAAATTATTGTTGACTGTACCAACAAAAGCTGTAAGGGTTGAAGTTGTTGAGGATTTAGACAGGTGTTTATATATATCAAGACTAAACCCTCGAAGATGACAGACATAAATGGCTGAACATATGAACATCACCAGTAACAATAGAAAACACATCTACACATCACAAAGATGAGGAACGTTCTACATATTTTGATCAAGTGAGATCTTTCTCGACTTATATCTCAGTTTAAGGTCGAAATATCGGGGTCTCCCCTCGTCTCTCTTTTATGCGTTTTTATTCTGTGTCTAAATGTGTTGGGATTAACCAAAATAAATGTAGTTAATGAAAGATTGGATATCAGATCGAAGAGAGGGAGTATAGATGACGTAAATGTGTGTCAGATATTTGGGAGTCAACTTGTTGATGGATGGGTCTATGAAAGATGAGCCGAACCATAGCAGTGACGAAGGGAAAAAAATGTGGGAGGTGCATTGAAGCATGTGTGGAGACAAAGAACCTTACCAATGGAGGCAAAAAGGGTAATGTAGCAGTGTATAATGGTACTAATACTGCTGTATGGGTGTGAAGCATGGGTTGTAAACGTTGCAGCAAGAAAGATGAAGGCAGTGGAGATGATATGTCTGAGGGCAATGTGTAGTATGAATATTAGCAGAAAATTCGTAGTTTGGAGGTCAGAAGGAGGTGCGGGATTACTATCTGACGCTACTACAAAGCTACTCCCGGGTGATGCTTCTGTAAACACTTCTCACGTGGAAAGTACCTGTGTAAAACAGCCAAGTCCAGACTGAGACACTGCTAATACCTTCTTCTATCTACCTGTAAATATATCGTATATTACCAGGTAGATAGAAGTAGGTATTAGCAGAGGAACTCTGAGAACACAAGCCCTGAAACATTATGGAAAAAAATATATACGAATTGACCTTTCAAAGATTTCCATTAAATAATGAGTATTTTCACTGCATAAATAGATGTATAGTAATATGAAGCTTGAACGTGTTATAACCTTCCCTCTCTCCTGTAGACAGTCAGCTCAAACTTACAGCTCTAGTCTCACCTTATAGATTCTTGCTTAAAAAAATAAATTGAGGCACATGTATCCGCGCTGAATGGCCCTTGTTGGTCTAGCGCTTAGTTGTGTTTACAAAACAGGTATGAAACAGGTGAGCACTGGTATGAACCACGTGAACACTGGTATGAACCACGTGAACACTGGCATGAACCACGTGAAGACTGGTATGAACCACGTGAACACTGGTATGAACCACGTGAACACTGGTATGAACCACGTGAACACTGGTATGAACCACGTAAGCACTGGTCTGAACCACGTGAACACTGGTATGAACCACGTGAACACTGGTATGAACCACGTGAACACTGGTATGAACCACGTGAACACTAGTATGAGCCACGTGAGCACTGGTATGAACCACGTGAACAGTGGTATGAACCACGTGAACACTGGTATGAACCACGTGAACACTGGTATAAACCACGTGAACACTAGTATGAGCCACGTGAGCACTGGTATGAACCACGTGAACAGTGGCATGAACCACGTGAACACTGGTATGAAACATGTTACAACCTGGTCACGAATCACTACAAAGAGAGAACACAGTACCGGAAAAAATTGTCCGAAACGTTTCGCCCACACAGTGTCCGAAACGTTTCGACCACAGTGTGCGAGACGTTTCGCCCACACAGTCTCCGAAACTTTTCGCCCAGTCTCCGAGACGTTTCGCTCACACAGTCTCTGAAACGTTTCGCCCACACAGTGTCCGAAACGTTTCGTCCACACAGTCTCCGAAACTTTTCGCCCACAGTCTCCAAAACGTTTCGCCCACACAGTGTCCGAAACGTTTCGCTCACGCAGTCTCCGAAACGCTTCGCCCAGTGTCTAAAACGTTTTGCCCACACAGTCTCCGAGACGTTTCGCTCACACAGTCTCCGAAACATCTCGCCCACACAATGTCCGAAACATTTCGCCCACATAGTCTCCGAAACGTTTCGCCCACACAGTGTCCAAAACGTTTCGCCCACACAGTGTCCGAAACGTTTAGCCCACATATCCAAAACGTTTCGCCCACACAGTGTCCGAAACATTTCACCCAGTGTCCGAAACGTTTTCGCCCACACAGTGTCCGAAACGTTTTCGCCCACAGTGTCCGAAACATATCGCCCACACTGTCCGAAACATTTTTGCCCACACAGTGTCCGAAACATTTTCGCCCACACAGTGTCTGAAACGTTTCGAAAATAAAACATATACCAAGGTTTTGCACACGTGTTATAGTCATCCACTGGACCCCGACACATATTTAACGTTATGTGTCCTCTCCCACCAGTGGTTCATCTCAGTGGTTCATGCACATAGTGGTTCGTTTCAGTGGTCATGCACACAGTGGTTCATCTCAGTGGTCATGAGCTCAGTAGTTTGTTTCAGTGGTTATGCACACAGTGGTTCATCTCAGTGGTTATGCACACAGTGGCTCGTTTCAGTGGTTCATGCACACAGTGGTTCATCTCAGTGGTTCACGCACACATTGGTTCGTTTCAGTGGTTATGTACACAGTGGTTCATCTCAGGGGTTCATCTTAGTGGTTCACGCACACAGTGGTTCATCTCAGTGGTTCACGCACACAGTGGTTAATCTCAGTGGTTCATGCACACAGTAGTTCATCTCAGTGGTTGACGCACACAGTAGTTCGTTTCAGTGGTCATGAACTCTGTGGTTCGTTTCAGTGGTTATGTACACAGTGGTTCGTTTCAATGGTCATGTACACAGTGGGTCATTTCAGTGGTCACGCACTCAGTGGTTCGTTTCAGTGGTTATCCACACAGTGGTTCATCTCAGTGGTCATGCACACAGTGGTTCATCTCAGTGGTTATGCACACAGTGGCTCGTTTCAGTGGTTATGTACACAGTGGTTCATGCACACAGTGGTTCGTTTCAGTGGTTATGCACACAGTGGTTCATCTCAGTGGTTCATGCACAAAGTGGTTCGTTTCAGTGATCATTCACACTGTGGTTCATCTCAGTGGTTCATGCACACAGTGGTTCATCTCAGTGGTCATGCACACAGTGGTTCATCTCAGTGGTTATGCACACAGTGGTTCGTTTCAGTGGTTATGTACACAGTGGTTCATGCACACAGTGGTTCATGCACACAGTGGTTCGTTTCAGTGGTTATGCACACAGTGGTTCAAGCACACAGTGATTCATCTCAGTGGTTCATGCACACAGTGATTCGTTTCAGTGATCATGCACACAGTGGTTCATCTCAGTGGTTCATGCACACAGTGGTTCGATTCAGTGGTCATGCACACAGTGGTTCGTTTCAGTGGCCATGCACTCAGTGGTTCGTTTCAGTGGCCATGCACTCAGTGGTTCGTTTCAGTGGTTCATGCACACAGTGGTTCGTTTCAGTGGTTCATGCACACAGTGGTTCGTTTCAGTGGTCATGAACACGGGTTCCACACGGAGCCGTATCCTCATATTAGTCTTTTGACTGTCTTATGATATAATCTGCGCGCCCTGCCAAGAATTATACTATATGTCTTTTATAATCACATACATGTACACGCTCAAGCACACACACACACACACACACACACACACACACACACACACACACACACACGCGCGCGCGCGCGCGCGCACGTAAGGAAACTAGAGAAAGTGCAAAGGTTTGCAACAAGACTAGTCCCAGAGCTAAGAGGTATGTCCTACGAGGAGAGGTTAAGGGAAATCGACCTGACGACACTGGAGGACAGGAGAGATAGGGGAGATATGATAACGACATATAAAATACTGAGAGGGATCGACAAGGTGGACAGAGACAGGATGTTCCAGAGATGTGACACAGCAACAAGAGGTCACAGTTGGAAGTTGAAGACTCAGATGAATCACAGGGATGTTAGGAAGTACTTCTTCAGTCACAGGGTAGTCAGAAAGTGGAATAGTTTGGGAAGTGATGTAGCGGAGGCAGGATCAATACATAGCTTTAAGAAGAGGTATGATAACACTCGTGGAGCAGGAAGAGTGACCTAGTAGCGACCAATGAAGAGGCGGGGCCAGGAGCTGTGGCTCGACCCCTTCAACCACAACTAGGTGAAAAGTAGATGATTATACACACAGTCAGACGTCCATAGACAGCTTCAGTAAGAGGTACGATGAAGCTCTTGGAGCAGGGGGGGAGGGTGACCTAGTAGTGATCAGCGAAGAGGCGGGACCAGGAGCTGAGATACACACACACACGAAGTATCAGAGAGAGAGAGAGAGAGAGATTATTATTACAATCAAGGGGGAAGCGCTAAACCCGGAGGATTATACAGCGCCTGGGGGGGGATGTGGAAGGCATTCAGGCTTAATTTGGGGAACTGGAGCACAGATCCAATTCCCTAAATCAAGAGCCCCTCACCAACATCAAGGAACCTTCCTTGAGGGGAGAGAGAGAGAGAGAGAGAGAAGGGAGAGCTCTTAGACATATAGATTACATTCAGGTGCCTGATTCAACCCCTCTGTCTGCTGACAGCTCTGCGTGCAGGGGTCATCGTTTATTCATCTCAGAGAGGTCTGCAGAGCTCACGCTCTCTGCCTCATCCTCCTGCAGAGTTACTCACAAAGCTGTATCAGAGCTTACGCTCCTTTGCTCTCCTGCAGTTACACGCTGTCTCATCACCGTAATATTGACTCCTGTGATACTTTTAAAGGGGTAGAGGGGTAAGTCAGTGGAAGGCCTCTATCAGATGGCCAAAAGCTCCAGCTGCGGGTCGCCATATGACTAAGATCCACATCAGGGAACACTTGTCCTGTTTCCTGACAAACTTTACCTAACCTAATCTGTTCTCTCTTCATCAAGAAATGTGAGATTGACTAAAACAGCATCACCCCGTGCTCGTAGAAAGTTGCAGCACTGTTGTAGCTGTTAAACAGGTAGAAATAGTGATAACAATAGCAGCACCCATAGTCATACTGGTGGTGAACCGGTAACGTGAAATCCTCGTGTTGTCTATTGGTTTGAAACCCTATTGACCAACCAGTAGGAAAAGTAGCGCCATAGGAGCAGTAGTAGCATCAGTAGTATTAGCAGCATCAATAATGCCAGCAGCATTTAACAGCAGTCTGTGAAACCACTAGCATTAATAATATCAGCAGCATTAACAGCAGTCTTGGCAGCAGCACAGGCTGTACTGGGTACCAGTAGTCTTCATGGAGACAGTAACTTACGTCTACCTATTTCTTTATTGACTTCCTCCTATCAATAAATATTCTGGCCTCCTTCTCCAGTCCTTCCCACCCGCCTCACCGTCTCATTTAATACCGCCATTTGACCTCCAGCACAAGTTATTTCCCTCAATTTCGGCTTCTTGGCATGCGATCGTTCTTCTGTCAACAAAGAAAATTTGGCTGAATCTGTAGCGGCGCAGGCGAGGCCTTGTGTGTGTGTGTGTGTGTGTGTGTGTGTGTGTGTGTGTGTGTGTGTGTGTGTGTGTGTGTGTGTGTGTGTGTGAACAGCAGATAAAGCACAAACTAATGTATGTTCGTGTGAATGCAAGTTAAAAATAATGCTTATTCGTGTAAGCCTTCCCCACCAAAGCTGACTCATTTTTATGCGGTGAAAGATGCTGTAGTTTGTGTAAGAAGACTGTTGTTATATTATTATTATTATTATTATTATTATTATTAGTAGTAGTAGTAGTAGTAGTAGTACTAGTGCTAGAAATAGTATTAGTAGTAATAGTAATCGTAGTAGTAGTAAGCGGTGAGGATATTTTCTATTGCATCAATATTTCGGTGCTGTGATGGTAATGGGTTTAGGTATTTTGCTCCGACAATTAGGCCTTATAAATGTGTATTTTCTTGTAAGCTATGAACTTTACCCTAACTTTACTGATTTTTAGAATAACAATAATAATAATAATAAAATAATAATAATATAATTTAAACGTTGAATCCATAAGGCCATACAGCGCTTCGGGGAGGGATGTGTGACAGTAGGTCTGTGCGATGGTTAGAGTGAGGGGGTAGGAGTGTGTGGGAGGGAGGGGTGTGTGGGAGGGAGGGGTGTGTGGGAGGGAGGGGTGTGTGGGAGGGAGGGGTGTGTGGGGAGGGAGGGGTGTGGGGGGGAGGGGTGTGTGGGAGGGAGGGATGTGTGGGAGGGAGGGGTGTGTGGGAGGGAGGGGTGTGTGGGAGGGAGGGGTGTGGGGGAGGGAGGGGTGTGGGGGAGGGAGGGGTGTGGGGGTGGGAGGGGTGTGGGGTGGGAAGGGTGTGGGGGTGGGAAGGGTGTGTGGGTGGGAGGGGTGTGGGGGAGGGAGGGGTGTGTGGGAGGGGTGTGGGGGAGGGAGGGGTGTGTGGGTGGGAGGGGTGTGGGGGAGGGAGGGGAGGGAGGGGTTTGTGGAAGTAGATGTTAGTATAAGAGTAAAATTAAAACAAAGTTGGTCCAGTAAGTGTGTTTGCGCCCAGCCACACTTTAACTGACCACCTCGCTGAAAGTCCCTCTGATGGAGAGCTGTAGAGTGGTAAACTTTAAGTGACAATATTGACCCAGATTTCTTTGGACATAGCATCGACCCCCTTAGTAGAGAGCACCGATTTCGGAGTTTTGATTTGAGTCATGGTCGAAAAATCTTTTATTTTGAAGCCGTGATTTATAAGTCAGTCCTGATTTTGAAGATCCGGTGTGGGAGTCCTGAGGAACCTAAATTTGCAACAGCCTGAGTACTGACAGAGACTGGATGGTGAATATTGCTTTTCCATCCACACGTTCAGGACCTTTGACTCCCTAATATTATTGACCTAAGCAGTCAATAAGTCACTCAGGGGAGGCCCCCCGCCACGCTATGTGCTCCTTCCCTCCCTCCCCCACACACAAAGGGGCAGCTACTCTCTCGTGGTTGTGGTGCGTGGTTGAAGGAAGTTATAGTGAAGTGGTAAGTGGTTTTCCAGGAAATTGGAAGCACTTTGTTTCTTTCTATACGAAATGACCCAATATTTATGATTTATTACTTATATAATGCATACAACACTTGTTTACTGCGATTATTTGGAAGTAATCAGAGAAGTAGGAAATTAGACAGGAACAGAGAGAGAGAGAGAGAGAGAGAGAGAGAGAGAGAGAGAGAGAGAGAGAGAGCGAGAGAGATACCTCCTGTGTCTTTCTCCGGTAAAGAGTTTGTTGTACGTTTATTGTTAGAGCATTATAAGAGAAATGGAGACAGAAACGATATACAAGCACTATTAAGACTAACATTTAAGGAGGACAACATTGACACTGGAGAGTCCTGCACCAGCTCTGCAACACTCTGCAGAGTCCTGCACTAGTACTGCAACACTCTGCAGAGTCCTGCGCTAGCACTGCAACACTCTGCAGAGTCCTGCACCAGTTCTGCACTAACCAGGTGACTGCAGAAACGGCTAGAGACTTCTGTGCCTGCAGGAGCACTCGAAAGTTCGCAGGGAGACATCAGTGACCCCAGGAAGATACCATGACCCCAGGGAGACACCAGTGACCCCAGGGAGATACCAGTGCCCTAAGGGAGATACCAATGACCCCAGGGAGAAATGGAGACTTGAGTCAGACGATAGGAATCATGTGGACGCTGCTGCCACCGCTCACGTAAACCAGGACAAGTCACGCCAGGCGAAGTCACGCCAGGTAATGTCACGCCAGGTGATGTCACGCCAGGTGAAGTCACACCTTCTGATGTTCCCCAGGCGTGACATCACTGAAGTGTGCCTAACCCAGGATAGCCCAAGAGAGACAAGCAGTGGTTGCTTATTTCCGACGAGATCCTTAATTCTTCAAATTCAGGACGTGGCTCGGGCATCACTCACTGCCTCCTGGGTAGCTGTTTACTGCTGGACGCACTGGAACAGCAAGGGGTTAGGAGACGTAACATTATGTTTAGCCTCACCCCGAATTCGAACCGGGGTTCTTTCGGGAACATATTTGTGGCTTTTCATATTACTCCGTGGTTTACAACAGTGGAGGTTCAACGAGCCTCTTGGAAGGTTCTCACGACTACTGTAATACACACTGCTGTATCCCTCAGTGTGACCCACACCACATGGGTGACCCATACCTGTAGGTAGCCCGTGTCACACCCTTGGGTGACCCACATCACACCTATGGGCTAAAGGGAAGTAACAGATAAAACAGAATAACAGATAAAACAGAAGTAAGCGCCAGTTTGACTGAAGGAAGGGAAGGATAGCTCCAGTTCCTCGGACCATGGCATCCCCTAGAAGGGAGCTGTGGTCTGGACTATCATTACCTGCGTCACTCTCACATAAACAACCCCTGTGTCCAGTCCTCCTCTGTAATAAGTTGAATTAAAACGTCGCAAAATTACGTTTACGCTGAGAATCAATTTGTCAATTAATTTAGCAAGGGTGTGACGAGAGGGGTGTAAAGGTGAGAGTACTGGGGTGTGGGAGTGCGTGGTAGGATCTGTGGGGGGTGTAGGAGTGCGTTGTAGAATCTGTTAGGATGTAAGATTTCTTAGTAGGATCTGTTGGGGATGTAAGAGAGTATGGTAGGATCTGTTGTGGGTGTAGGAGTGTATGGTAGGATCCGATAGAGCTGTAGGATTGCATTATAGGTTCTGATGGTATGAAGGCTTGTGTTGTAGTGCTGGTCAGTATATAAGGGTGTACAGTTTGATCCTTCAAGATAAAGTGGTGTATAGTATGATTAAGCCGGATGCAGCAGTGTATGATGTATGATTCTTGTATTTGGCAGAACTGGAGAACGTAGCGTGGGTGGACGTGGGAGTTTGTTTAGTGTGTAAGGGCGGGTTTGTGGCTCGGGCGGGGAGGATGTTAAGTGGTTATGGGCGGGGTTGTAGCGGTGTGGGCGTTGCTATGACAACCACATCAACACTAGCTCCACCTGAGTTGAGGAGAGATAGAGGTAGCTGCCTCAGTTGACTCTCTTACTGAGTGCCACGCTGGTGCTGGTCCACACCTGGCCCACACTTGGCCCACACCACCTCCCACCTCACACACACATGCACGCACGCACGGACACCCACACGCACTCACGGACGCATATGTACGCCCGGACACGTGGATGCTGGTTCTGCAAGCCTCCCATGGATCTTTCCTCTCCTGCTACTGCTTCTGAGGTGACTGCAAGACACGTGAGGTTGGGAGCGTCCTGCATCTAAAGAACAAGTAAATACTGAGGAAATGGTGGTTAGCAAGTTACACACGCAGTTTGAAGAGTGGGTATGAGAGGGCCCAGAAGTGCTGTGTGAACGTCTTGGGGGCACTGGAGAAACGGGACCAGGAACTAGAACTCAACCGAGCCTAACCACAGTTAAGTGAGTGCACACACACGTACACACATCTGGCTGATGGTAGTAAATATTTGAGCAAAGGATCCTTTTGAATATGCATATATATATATATATATATATATATATATATATATATATATATATATATATATATATATATATATATATATATATATATATATTATATATATATATATTAAAGAGGACCAGCAAATTTAATTTACTGAATTATTAAAAAATCTTTGATGTAACTGTCGCTGATTTTATTATTATTATTATTATTATTATTATTATTATTATTATTATTACTAATTTTAGTAGTAGTAATACTGATAATGTACTTCTCTCTCTCTCTCTCTCTCTCTCTCTCTCTCTCTCTCTCTCTCTCTCTCTCTCTCTCTCTCTCTCTCTCTCTCTCTCTCTCTCTCTCTCTCTCTCTTTCTCTCAGGAAAATTATGATTATAATCATCATGCAGTAATTACCAGGACAAATGAAGACATTAATTATTTTAAGGGGGTCACGCTGTTCCCTGTTATCTTAATTACTGCAGGTCCTGGGGTAGACCTTCTTGTTATAGCATGTTATCTTGGGCAGACATCCTTGTTATAGCATGTTATCTTAGGCAGACATACTTATTTAGCCTCTTGGGGAATATCCCATGTTATAGCCTGTTATCTTGGAAATACTCCATGTTATAGCCTGTTATCTTGTAAATAATCCATGTTATAGCCTGTTATCTTGTAAATAATCCATGTTATAGCCTGTTATCTTGTAAATAATCCATGTTATAGCCTGTTATCTTGGAAATAATCCATGTTATAGCCTGTTATCTTGGAAATAATCCATGTTATAGCCTGTTATCTTGGAAATAATCCATGTTATAGCCTGTTATCTTGTAAATAATCCATGTTATAGCCTGTTATCTTGTAAATAATCCATGTTATAGCCTGTTATCTTGTAAATAATCCATGTTATAGCCTTTTATCTTGGAAATACTCCATGTTATAGCCTGTTATCTTGTAAATAATCCATGTTATAGCCTGTTATCTTGTAAATAATCCATGTTATAGCCTGTTATCTTGGAAATAATCCATGTTATAGCCTGTTATCTTGTAAATAATCCATGTTATAGCCTGTTATCTTGGAAATAATCCATGTTATAGCCTGTTATCTTGTAAATAATCCATGTTATAGCCTGTTATCTTGTAAATAATCCATGTTATAGCCTGTTATCTTGTAAATACTCCATGTTATAGCCTGTTATCTTGTAAATAATCCATGTTATAGCCTGTTATCTTGTAAATACTCCATGTTATAGCCTGTTATCTTGTAAATAATCCATGTTATAGCCTGTTATCTTGTAAATAATCCATGTTATAGCCTTTTATCTTGGAAATAATCCATGTTATAGCCTGTTATCTTGGAAATAATCCATGTTATAGCCTGTTATCTTGTAAATACTCCATGTTATAGCCTGTTATCTTGCACAAACCTCCCTTGTAAAAGTCTTTTATCTTAGGGAAAAATTCTCTTCTGAGGCTTGTTATCATATAGGAAAATTATTATTATTATTATTATTATTATTATTATTATTATTATTATTATTATTATTATTATTATATTTTTCATGACAAAAATAATTTCGTGTATAATTCCTCAAAACAGTCATTATTATTATTATTATTATTATTATTATTATTATTATGATTATTATTATTATTATTATTTTCGTGACAAAAAATAATTCCAGAGTCGTGTATAATCCGTAACAAAACTGAATCAGAAAAATTATACTAATTTAACTTGAAACTATATACAAACAACAGTGACTCAAAATTATAGATGATGATGATAATTAGTCTCAGCAATCTCTCATTAGAAGGAGATTAATTATGGAGATTAATTATATCTTCGTTATTAAGCGAGAGTCACAATGCGAGGAGGCAAGACGCTTTTCTGGCATAGTTTGTTGAGTGGGCGAAACATCGCTCTCTGGGACACACTCGTTTTCCTATTTGCATTAAACGTGTTATAATATTGTTGTAACATTGATAGAATATTGATATAACAATGGTCTATGATTAGTATAACAGTAATTTAAGATTATTATAACAATGCTCCAAGATTATTATAACAATGGTCTAAGATTATTATAACAATGCTCCAAGATTATTATAACAATGGTCTAAGATTAATGTAATGTCAGTTTATAGTGTGGTACATATAAGTTAAAAATATACCAAATAACAGATAAAATTCTTATATATGAATATTATAGAGGAAAGTAGCAGCATCAGGATACTCCAGACACATATTGTTACAAAAGAGGAGTCGCAGGTTGGAAAGGGAGAGATGTGTCTTCTGTAAGCGAAGACGACGAATAACTGAACTCAGAGGCAGAGATCTCTCAGAAGAGCGAACACTGGCTAGATGTTTAGTGTATGGGACAGAGAGAGCTAGAAGCCGTAAGTGAAATTGAGACAAATCCAAAAGTCTCTTCCTCATATGCAAAAATTAGGTCAAAAACAATATCTAGTATCGGGTCTTTGATGAGAGGAGATGGAACATACACTAACGACAATAAACAAATGAGTGAAGTACTTAGGCCCAGTACGACTCGGTGTTCAGTGAACCACTAATCTGCCTAAAGACTGACGATTGAAGTGAGTTCTTCATGAACGAGACACAAAATGCTGCGGACATCTCCCTAATCCCTGACCCTCACTTGACTACGAAGAAGCCATTGATTGCACGAGCATGCACTCCACCCCCAGTCCAAGACTCATGAAGCTCGATATTCATCAAGAATTGCAGGACACCCTTATCACATGCCTTAAATATTTTATAAGGAAGAAGGTTGGCCAATAGAGTCATCCCACTTCATTAAAAACCACTGACATCTCGCCACTCTACAAAGGTTTCAGTACAGATATTACCAAAAAAATGGACCAGTAGCCCTAATATTCCACATTATCAAGATGTTTGAAAAGGTTTTAAGAAGTAAGATTACCAATCACATGGAATCGCAGCATTTGTACATGGTCTTGGATGCACTTAAAGACAAGCATAATGCAGATGTAGTAAACACTGACTTTGTAAAAGCCTTTGACAAGTGCGTTGATGGGGTAATTGTTCACAAAATGCGTGCAAAAGGTGGGAACGTGGGCAGATGGATATTAAATTTCATAACAAAGAGAACCCAAAGAGTAAACAATGAAATCAGAGCCTGATACAACGAAAAGTTCTGTCCCTGAAGACACAGTACTCGCCTTACTTCTCTTTTTCAGTTTAATATCTGGCACAGACATGGACATAAATCATACCACTGTATCATTCTTTCCAGACACTAGAATTTGTAAGAAAGTATCATCCACGGAAGACACAACGAGCCTCCAAGCTGATATAAAACAAGTCTTCCAGCGGGTCACTGACAACAATATGATGTTCATTGAGGACAAATTTCAATTACTAAGTCATGGAAGAACCGAGGAAATGAAAACAGGACTGGAGTACAAGACAAACTCAAACCTCCTGACTTTGGGAAACTCCTGGCTGGTGACTGTTATTATAGGAAAACCCTTGACTGGTGACTGTTATCTTAGGGAAACTCTTGGCTGGTGACTGTTATCTTAGGGAAACTCTTGGCTGGTGAGTGTTATCTTAGGAAAACCCTTGGCTGGTGAGTGTTATCTTAGGAAAACCTTCTGGCTAGTGACTGTTATCTTAGGGAAACTCTTGGCTGGTGACTGTTATCTTAGGAAAACCTCCTGACTGGTGACTGTTATCTTAGGAAAACCTCCTGACTGGTGACTGTTATCTTAGGAAATGATCCTGACTGGTGATTGTTATCTTAGGGAAACCTGGCTGGAGCCTGTTGTCTTAGGGATAACCTGGCTGATAACTGTTATCTTTATTAAGGGGGAACAATCCATGCTGAAGTCTGCTATCTTCGGAAGCACTCATTGCTGAAACCTTTTATCTTAAGAGGAACCTTAAGTTAACCTGCTATCTTGTGGGGAAACCTTATGTTAACCTTAATGAAACCTTAAGTTAAGCTGTTATCTTGAAAGAAACCTTAAGTTAACCCGTTATCTTGAAAGAAACCTTATGTTAACCCGTTATCTTGTGTGGAAACCTTAAGTTAACCTTAAGGAAACCTTAAGTTAAGCTGTTATCTTGAAAGAAACCTTAAGTTAACCTGTTATCTTGAAGGAAACCTTAAGTTAACCTGTTATTTTGTAGGGAAACCTTAAGTTAACCCGTTATCTTGTGTGGAAACCTTAAGTTAACCTTAAGGAAACCTTAAGCTGTTATCTTGAAAGAAACCTTAAGTTAACCTGTTATCTTTTGTGGAAACCTTAAGTTAACCTGTTATCTTGTGTGGAAACCTTAAGTTAACCTGTTATCTTGTGTGGAAACCTTAAGTTAACCTGTTATCTTGTGTAGAAACCTAAAGTTAACCTGTTATCTTGCTAGTGCGTTATCCTTAATAACATTTCTGGGAACTTGTTATATCAATATTCATTTTCTTTACAAAATATAGCGAGGAAGTCAGCCTTTACCTCCAGGAAAAAAAAATAATCAACAATGTTTTAGTCATAATAAAGTTTGATCCGAGGTGAAGGAGCTCAATAAACACAATGCAACGGCCGCTCCATGCCACAGATTAATAAGTTAAAATTTTGCGTGAAAAATTTTGAACAAAATAAAAGTATATATATATATATATATATATATATATATATATATATATATATATATATATATATATATATATATATATATATATATATAAACTGCAGGAGGGTCGGATCTATTGATTGATGTGGTCAGTGATGTGGGTGTGGGTGCGGATGCGAGGGCGTGGCTCTTGACAGGTGTGGGTGGACAAAACAAGGGGCGTGGATTAAGTGCATGTAGGTGTGGGGTGTGAGGAGTGGAGTGTGCGGAGTGGGGTACGAGGAGTGGGTTTTAAGGAGTGGGGCGTGATGTGTGGGATCTAAGGAGTGGGGTGTGAGGCGTGGGATCTAAGGAGTGGGATGTGAGGCGTGGGATCTAAGGAGTGGGATACCTCGAGTGAGAGGGACCCGGACGTGCTGGTCAAAGACTGGAAGTAGTTCAGCATTTTTTTTTCCATTTTAATCGTCAGGAAAAAAATACTTGACACCTTTCTTTGTACCATGATGACCCGTCCAGTGTTGCTGCTGGCACTGTGATGACCCGTCCAGTGTTGCTGCTGGCACTGTGATGACCCGTCCAGTGTTGCTGCTGGCACTGTGATGACCCGTCCAGTGATGTTGCTGGCGCTGTGATGACCCGTCCAGTGTTGTTGCTGGCGCTGTGATGACCCGTCCAGTGTTGTTGCTGGCACTGCGATGACCCGTCCAGTGTTGTTGCTGGCACTGTGATGACCCATCCAGTGTTGTTGCTGGCACTGTGATGACCCGTCCAGTGTTGTTGCTGGCGCTGTGATGACCCGTCCAGTGTTGTTGCTGGCGCTGTGATGACCCGTCTAGTGTTGTTGCTGGCACTGTGATGACCCGTCCAGTGTTGTTGCTGGCACTGTGATGACCCGTCCAGTGTTGTTGCTGGCACTGTGATGACCCGTCCAGTGTTGTTGCTGGCACTGTGATGACCCGTCCAGTGTTGTTGCTTGCACTCTGATGACCCGTCCAGTGTTGTTGCTGGCGCTGTGATGACCCGTCCAGTGTTGTTGCTGGCACTATGATGACCCGTCCAGTGTTGTTGCTGGCACTGTGATGACCCGTCCAGTGTTGTTGCTGGCACTGTAATGACCCATCCAGAGTTGTTGCTGGCGCTGTGATGACCCGTCCAGTGTTGTTGCTGGCACTGTGATGACCCGTCCAGTGTTGTTGCTGGCACTGTGATGACCCGTCCAGTGTTGTTGCTGGCACTGTGATGACCCGTCCAGTGTTGTTGCTGGCACTGCGATGACCCGTCCAGTGTTGTTGCTGGCACTGTGATGACCCGTCCAGTGTTGTTGCTGGCACTGCGATGACCCGTCCAGTGTTGTTGCTGGCACTGTGATGACCCGTCCAGTGTTGCTGCTGGCACTGTGATGACCCGTCCAGTGTTGTTGCTGGCACTGTGATGACCCGTCCAGTGTTGTTGCTGGCACTGTGATGACCCGTCCAGTGTTGTTGCTGGCACTGTGATGACCCGTCCAGTGTTGTTGCTGGCGCTGTGATGACCCGTCCAGTGTTGTTGCTGGCGCTGTGATGACCCGTCTAGTGTTGTTGCTGGCACTGTGATGACCCGTCCAGTGTTGTTGCTGGCACTGTGATGACCCGTCCAGTGTTGTTGCTGGCACTGTGATGACCCATCCAGTGTTGTTGCTTGCACTGTGATGACCCGTCCAGTGTTGTTGCTTGCACTCTGATGACCCGTCCAGTGTTGTTGCTGGCGCTGTGATGACCCGTCCAGTGTTGTTGCTGGCACTATGATGACCCGTCCAGTGTTGTTGCTGGCACTGTGATGACCCGTCCAGTGTTGTTGCTGGCACTGTAATGACCCATCCAGAGTTGTTGCTGGCGCTGTGATGACCCGTCCAGTGTTGTTGCTGGCACTGTGATGACCCGTCCAGTGTTGTTGCTGGCACTGTGATGACCCGTCCAGTGTTGTTGCTGGCACTGTAGTGACCCGTCCAGTGTTGTTGCTGGCACTGTAATGACCCATCCAGAGTTGTTGCTGGCGCTGTGATGACCCGTCCAGTGTTGTTGCTGGCACTGTGATGACCCATCCAGTGTTGTTGCTGGCACTGTAATGACCCATCCAGAGTTGTTGCTGGCGCTGTGATGACCCGTCCAGTGTTGTTGCTGGCACTGTGATGACCCGTCCAGTGTTGTTGCTGGCACTGTGACGACCCGTCCAGTGTTGTTGCTGGCACTGTGATGACCCGTCCAGTGTTGTTGCTGGCACTGTGATGACCCGTCCAGTGTTGTTGCTGGCACTGTGATGACCCGTCCAGTGTTGTTGCTGGCACTGTGATGACCCGTCCAGTGTTGTTGCTGGCACTGTGATGACCCGTCCAGTGTTGTTACTGGCACTGTGATGACCCGTCCAGTGTTGTTGCTGGCACTGTGATGACCCATCCAGTGTTGTTGCTGGCACTGTGATGACCCATCCAGTGTTGTTGCTGGCACTGTGATGACCCGTCCAGTGTTGTTGCTGGCGCTGTGATGATCCGTCCAGTGTTGTTGCTGGCGCTGTGATGACCCGTCCAGTGTTGTTGCTGGCACTGTGATGACCCGTCCAGTGTTGTTGCTGGCACTGTGATGACCCGTCCAGTGTTGTTGCTGGCACTGTGATGACCCGTCCAATGTTGTTGCTGGCACTGTGATGACCCGTCCAGTGTTGTTGCGGGCACTGTGATGACCCATCCAGTGTTGTTGCTGGCACTGTGATGACCCGTCCAGTGTTGTTGCTGGCACTGTGATGACCCGTCCAGTGTTGTTGCTGGCACTGTGATGACCCGTCCAGTGTTGTTGCTGGCACTGTGATGACCCGTCCAGTGTTGTTGCGGGCACTGTGATGACCCATCCAGTGTTGTTGCTGGCTCTGTGATGACCCGTCCAGTGTTGTTGCTGGCACTGTGATGACCCGTCCAGTGTTGGTGCTGGCACTGTGGTGAACCACAGCGGTTGTTGCTGGCATGTTGAGAAATGGCATTACCAGCTAAGTTTAAAGAGTTTGTACTTAACTTAGAAAGACAGCTCATCGCCTGCACAGCCGCCCCTGCAGACGAGGTCTTGAGAAGCTGTCGAAGTCATCTCTCAACGGGCTGTAAATGAGTTATAATTTGTAAGATTATAAATTACCCCTAGGGGGTGTTATGTCAGCATATTTCATTCACTGATTGCTGACAAACTTACTTGTGTGGACTCAAAGGTCCGCCCCTAACTGCCGACTATAGGTTGATTACAAACTCCTTGCGACTCAAGAACTGCGCAGTCCCCTGTACTACAAGAAATTCGTAACCTACCTTGCTCTTGTAGCGTGATCTATGGTGTTCTTCACACCTTCGACAGGTATCGGTGACTTGATAGAAGCTGAAGTGTCCTTGGATGTCCACGTCTTCCATAGTCTAGGAATACGCACACTGGTACACTATGTTCCACAAGATTTGTCTTTATTGTTCACAATCTTATCACTAAAGAAGCTGATCACACTTCTCTTAAGTGTTTATTGTGTTTTATGAGACACTTTGTTCACACTAACGCGCAGATCGTTCTTTGTTGGTTATCCTGGCGTCAGTGTCACTCTCAGTACAGTCAAAAGTAATCTGAAGACGCCACAACGCCCCACGCCATCACTGCCCCCAGTGACTCAAGAACTGCGCAGTCCCCTGTACTACAAGAAATTCGTAACCTACCTTGCTCTTGTAGCGTGAGCTATGGTGTTCTTCACACCTTCGACAGGTATCGGTGACTTGATAGAAGCTGAAGTGTCCTTGGATGTCCACGTCTTCCATAGTCTAGGAATACGCACACTGGTACACTATGTTCCACAAGATTTGTCTTTATTGTTCACAATCTTATCACTAAAGAAGCTGATCACACTTCTCTTAAGTGTTTATTGTGTTTTATGAGACACTTTGTTCACACTAACGCACAGATCGTTCTTTGTTGGTTATCCTGGCATCAGTGTCACTCTCAGTACAGTCAAAAGTAATCTGAAGACGCCACAACGCCCCATGCCATCACTGCCCCCAGCACAAAGGAAAAGCTGACCTAGTACTTTTTGCTTCCTTGCCACTTCCTCCATGAAGCAAAGCAGAATGTTTGATTCTTGCTGTCTTAAGCATAGACAACAATGTACACTATCTTTACTATGGTAATAAAGTGGGAGCCGGATTTCCCTTAATTGTCCTGCTAAGGTAAGAGATGTACTGTTTCTTATTAAAATACACTCTGCAACACTGGACTGCAAGGAGCGGCGGTCGCTTGACCACATCACATACTCGTACTGCATCTGCGATCAATTACTCACTGTAGCAGTAAACAAGACGCTTGCCCCTTCTGAGAGGGCTGGGCCCCTCAGGGCTGAAAGGGGCTGATACCCCCCTCCTGGAGAAAATTTCTCCACATGGCACTTTGACTCGCCAGTTGGTCAAATACTAAGTAAAAATATGTAAAATGCACTGATCTATAGCAGTAATAATGCTAAATAAATCAAATATCTGAAAAATGTTAACCTAGACAATAGAAGAGAAAGAGTAAGGACATTTCTCGTCTGTAAAAACGAGTTCATTAACCTTGTTAGAGTTGATAGAGGAGAGAGGCGACGCTGCCTGCTCCTCACAATGACTGTGTTTGGCTCTTCAAGTTATAGTCTACTATATTATGCACCCCATAACCGTCTTGTGGGCGGTAGTCAAGAAGATCAGAGGTATATAATGGATCCAGGGACTGCGCTGGAAAGTTTTGATAGTTGAACAAGTTACTGAGGTAATGAACCATTCACACGTCTACAGCTGGTCGTAAAGGAAGAGTTAAACATCGGTTTCTTTTATTGTCACCTCTGACACAACGAGACGCCAGGTCAGACTTTGTTGGGTGCTGTGTATGTGAGTCTCATTGTATAGAGTTAGAAGTGGAATTGTCTTCCTTACACCATCTCCCTCCCCAGCTCTCTCTCTCTATCTCTCTCTCTCTCTATCTCTCTCTCTCTCTCTCTCTCTCTCTCTCTCTCTCTCTCTCTCTCTCTCTCTCTCTGTCTCACTCAACAGTTTTCTGTGGAGTCATCTACTGTTGTGCTATGGGGTTACGTACTGTTAAACCTACGTAATGCATGCTTTATGTGTGTGTAACATGTGTGTGCCGTCAAGATCAGTGTGATAACCTTGTATATTATGTATCCAGGCTTAAATAAAAGCTAATCAAATAACCATATGTCTCTGTAATTAATGTTTTGCCATAGGTAGCAAAGGGTCCCATCCACCCACAGGAAGGATATGGGGGTGTCTACCTTCCACAGGAAGGATATGGGATATCTACCGTCCACACGAAGGATATGGGGTGCCTACCACCCACAGGAAGGATATGGGGTGCCTACCACCCACAGGAAGGATATGGGATGTCTACCGTCCACAGGAAGGATATGGGGTGCCTACCACCCACAGGAAGGATATGGGATGTCTACCGTCCACAGGAAGGATATGGGATGCCTACCACCCACAGGAAGGATATGGGGTGTCTACCGTCCACAGGAAGGATATGGGATGCCTACCACCCACAGGAAGGATATGGGGTGCCTACCGTCCACAGGAAGGATATGGGATGTCTACCGTCCACAGGAAGGATATGGGATGTCTACCGTCCACAGGAAGGATATGGGGTGTCTACCACCCACAGGAAGGATATGAGGTGCCTACCATCCACAGGAAGGATATGAGGTGCCTACCGTCCACAGGAAGGATATGGGGTACATAATAAAGATCTCAATCCAACAGGTTGACAATGGTGGTGACACTACGGGTGAGGCTGCAGGAGACTGCTACACTGCTCCTGTACCAGCAGGAGAACACTTCCGTCTGTACCCTACACCCGGAGGCCCAGGAGTACATCAGAGAGTGGAACACCTATACCCAGGTAACACACACACACACACACACACACACACACACACAAACACACGCACCAGAAACTAATTAACTTAAATCAAGTTAGCTAATACCCTTGCACAAGGACATAACACACAAACACAAGTTCCTGTCATCAATGTACAAGTTTAATTCTTCTTTAAAACGAGTAATTTTAATGTCACTAAGTTCCAGGGCTGTTATAGTGCATGATCAGAAACAAAATATAACTGTAGGAGATATTAAAATTTTTTTTGTTTACCTCTGCCCATTAGTGGTCTAGATTATTATTATTATAATCAAAAAGAAGCGCTAAGCCATAGTGGTCGAGAGTGACCTGACTTTCACCCTGACAGAAGCTTGGGGGTCAGACTGTGAGGACAAGAGAGGTCACCTCTCAGACCTTACTGAAGTACAACGTCGACAAGACCACTCAGAAGTCAGCTGTGCAGTTTAAGGTTGGTTGGTTTATTAGGTTTAACACCTGTCGACTACACGAGGGTCATTAAGGTTACATGTCACCTGTTCACCACTAGTCAAGAATACTTTAATATCTAAAATAGGGTTTGAGGTGAACTCTCAGTGTATATACACTGAGACACACACACCTCTCAGTGTATATACACTGAGACACACACACCTATCACTGTAAATATTCTTAAGAATGTAACTATGTAACATTTTGAGAAATAAAATTATGGACTAAAAGTAATTCTGATTTTTGGTGGGGCTTTGATGTGGATTTTTTACGATATCAGTGATAAGAAAAGTAACGTAATGGTCAGTAAGTCCTCAAGACCATTGAAAAATATATAAATTTCATTAAAAAAACTAGATTAAAAATTTATTTGACTTTCAAAAAGCAGACTTTGTACACGAGTTGTGGCGGGAAAATTGTGGCGGGAAGGTTGTGGCGGGAAAGTTGTGGCGGGAACGTTGTGGTGGGAAAATTGTGGTGGGAAGGTTGTGGCAGGAAAGTTGTGGCAGGAAGTTTGTGGCGGGAAAATTGTGGTGGGAAGGTTGTGGCAGGAAGGTTGTAGCGGGAAAATTGTGGTGGGAAGGTTGTGGCGGAAAAGTTGTGGCGGGAAAATTGTGGCGGGAAGGTTGTGGCGGGAAGGTTGTGGCGGGGAAGGTTGTGGTGGGAAATTGTGGCGGGAAGGTTGTGGCGGGAAGGTTGTGGTGGGAAAATTGTGGCGGGAAAATTGTGGCGGGAAGGTTGTGGCGGGAATGTTGTGGTGGGAAGGTTGTGGCAGGAAGGTTGTGGCGGGAAAATTGTGGCGGGAAGGTTATGGCAGGAAGGTTGTGGCGAGAAAATTGTGGCAGGAAGGTTGTGGCAGGAAGGTTGTAGTGGGAAGGTTGTGGTGGGAAGATTGTGGCGGGAAGGTTGTGGCAGGAAGGTTGTGGCGGGAAAATTGTGGCGGGAAGGTTGTGGCAAGAAGGTTGTGGCGGGAAGGTTGTGGCAGGAAGGTTGTAGTGGGAAGGTTGTGGCAGGAAGGTTGTGGAGGGAAAATTGTGGCGGGAAGGTTGTGGCAAGAAGGTTGTGGCGGGAAGGTTGTGGCGGGAAAGTTGTGGCGGGAAGGTTGTGGCGGAAAGGTTGTGGCGGGAAGGTTGTGGCGGGAAGGTTGTGGCAGGAAGGTTGTGGCGGGAAAATTGTGGCGGGAAGGTTGTGGCAGGAAGGTTGTGGCAGGAAGGTTGTGGCAGGAAGGTTGTGGCGGGAAGGTTGTGATGGGAAGGTTGTGGCAGGAAGGTTGTGGCAGGAAGGTTATGGCAGGAAGTTGTGGCAGGAAGGTTGTGGTGGGAAGGTTGTAGCATGAAGGTTGTGGCGGGAAGGTTGTGGCGGGAAGGTTGTGGCGGGAAGGTTGTGGCAGGAAGGTTGTGGCAGGAAGGTTGTGGCGGGAAGGTTGTGGCAGGAAAATTGTGGTGGGAAGGTTGTGGCGGGAAGGTTGTGGTGGGAAGGTTGTGGCAGGAAGGTTGTGGCAGGAAGGTTGTGGCAGGAAGGTTGTGGCGGGAAGGTTGTGGTAGGAAGGTTGTGGCGGGAAGGTTGTGGTGGGAAGATTGTGGCAGGAAGGTTGTGGCGGGAAGGTTGTGGCAGGAAGGTTGCCCAGCAGCAGCAGCGGCAGCGGCAGCGGCAACAGGAACCTTGTTCTCTATTTTTACTTCTACCTGAGGTTCCCAGCAGCCCAGTGATGACCTAATCAAGACCCACATAACACTAACATGTGTGGATACCCAGAATGATATAAATCAACTGCAGAAATCACCCAAAAGTTCACAAATTACCAACTAATAGGACTCGTACTACCACGTCCTACCCCGCTGCCACTGAAGTGATACTCCACAACATTCACCCATCGCCTATTATTCACCTGAAGCCACAGCCAATGGACAAGGGTCAGAGCAATAAAAGAAGATCCAGTAACCAACTAAGGACTCCTAACATCAAAGGTAAGGGCAGTAATAACACGAGGAAAACTTGTGGTACTGCCAGCCAGGACACAACCTCATCACCTACCGGCATCAGCACAACACACGACAGACAACAACAAACATGGCCGCCGTCACAGTCCAAGATAACTCCTTCCCAGTATTTGATGTCAAGAAGATCACCGACCCAGAAATAGCTAAACTCCTTACGATTCAGAACCAAACGATCACCAAACTAACTCAAGAAATGCAGGAACTAAAAGCTAGCAATGCAGATTACCTCAACAAGATCACTGCTCTAGAACATAAACTAGACACTCTGGAACAACAAAGCAACACCCACACCCAGTCCCTAGACACCATCCACACTCTAAAAGACCAAGTCACCCTACTTACTACCAACATTACAGAGGAAAGATCAAGAGTGGACCAACAACTTGCCAATGTCATAACCAACTTCCAAGACCATAATGACCAACAGCAGCTATCTGACGCTGTTGTAGTTAACAGCAAACATCTCCCACCCACAGTCACCCAAGAGACCTGCATGGAGACCACCCTGCAGCTTATCAAGGACCACCTTCGCCTTAACATACGTAGTGATGACCTAAAGGATTGCAAACTGATGGGCTACCAAGCAGGTAAAAAAACAGTGCTGTTAAAATTCCAAACTAGCCTACAAAGAAACAACCTACTAAAAACATCTATTTCTATGAAAACTGATGTTTACGTCAATGAGTGCCTTACCAAAATAAGACAAAACCTTCTTTATCGGCTAAGAAAATTACGCTATGCCCAAAAAATCCACCAGTGCTTTGTGAGGAATGGAAAAATCGCAGTTAGGAAACAGCCCACTGGGAAGAGATACTTCATCTCTACAGAACATGACCTTAAAACATTCCTAAGTGAGGCTGGACTAACAGAATCAGAGTAAAGTGCAGATAATACCCACAGTCCACAGTTAGTGTTATATTGTCATAAATTTGTGCCCCCCTAAAATTCTAATACCCCAACTACTTTTGATTGTCATTGTTGTATTCAACGACCATTCTACCTCATAGTCTTAATTTGTTTAATATCTACAGAATCTATCTCCTTTTTTTTACAACTTACCGCATCACTGTTCCATCTTATTTTATTATAAACTAACCATAACTTGTCCTCAATATTCTACCTCACTTTAAGAAATACTCAATTGCTCAATTTTATTCTAAAATCCCTATTATTGCCCAATTTTGCTTTAAACTATATTGATCAAACTTATTGTAAACTTCTTTTATTGACCATTTTATTCTATACTTTTTTAAACTAGTATTTTCAACTACAACTTTTATACTATCCTGTCTACCATCTTACTAGCATATTATAACCAAGTCATTGCCATTTTTATTTTTATCATTTTTTTTATTATTCTTTTGCTACCTTAACTTGCGTATTTTGTCCTGTCAATTTAAATCTAGTTATACTCTAATTCTTGTAAACAACTTATATAAGACCTTAGTGCAATTACAATTGAGAGTCTTGTGCCTTTTTTATATTATTAGATTAAACTCAGTTGTACTATAGTCAATACCAAATTCATTATATTAGACCATAGTGCAATTACTAGTGAGAGACTGGTGCTATTTTTAATTTGTATTTTTATATTATTAGATTAAATCTAGTTGTACTATAGCTCATTCTAGCTCAAAACATAGACTTCACAAAAGTCATTATATTAGACCTTAGTGCAATTACAAGTGAGAGTCTTGTTCTATTTTAAATTTGTATTTTTATATTACTAGTTTATACCTAGTTGTACTTTAGTTCATTCCAGCACAACACATAGACAACATTAACTTCATTATGTGTAGTAGTGACTATACTCTATATGACCAAAATACTCTAGCTATATACTTATCCAAGCTTCCCACCACTACAGATATCAGTACTAGAACTCAACACACAACTCAGGATATAAATAACCATAATTTAAACCTTGAAGATGATTGATCACGTTGACCCTGATCTAAACCTCCATAATCTGACACCCAATCAAAACCTATTGGAAAGTAACTGCCTTTATTACACAGCATCACAAGCCAGCACTATCCTAAACAATGCTAAAAGTCTATCAGTACTTAACTACAACATCAGGTCCTTAAGCAAACACTATGATGACCTCCTGGCACTCCTTGAATCACTAAAGACACCCTTCTCCTGCATTATTCTTACTGAGACCTGGCTTAAGCAGGACACAATAGATATCTACCCCCTACCAGGATACACAGCAATTCACAACTGCAGACCAAACCAAGTTGGGGGTGGTATTGCAATCTATTACTCTAACCAATTATCTTGTATTAGCACCACTTGCTTTAGTGATGAATATGGGGAATACATTTTTGCTAATTTTACTGTAAAAAACCTTAAGACACCTATAACAATCGGTGCCATTTACCGGATACCTCACACAAACATCCCAAATTTCAGTGAGAAATTAAAGTCACTAATAACAAACAGACAAATGAATAAGCACCACCTTCTCTTAGCTGGAGACTTCAACATCAACCTTGGCTTACTAGATGATCAGCCTGTAACTGATTTCATCAACAATATGAACAACACACTTCTCATACCAACAATAACTAAACCAACCAGGCTCACTGAGACAAGTGCAACCATAATAGACCACATATGGACCAATATACTAGCCCCCCTTAAATCAGGGATAATCACAGATAGCACTACAGACCACTACCCTACCTTCCTCCTGACAAACATTAATAAACCACCACCTGAATACAACAAAGTCTCATTTAGACTCCATGACGAGGCCTCAATAAGGAAGTTCACAGCTGACCTAGAGATTGTTGACTGGCCTACAGAATTCTCCAAGGCCAATGGTATTGATGACTGGACAGACATTTTTCTTAACAAATTACTTAGACTATACAACAAACATTGTCCTATAAAAACGAAACAGATCACAAACAAACGGCTTGGTTGCCCATGGCTAACCAGCACCATTCTGAAATCCATTGACAAGAAACACCAATATGAAAAGCAATATAGACAGGGCTTAATACACAAAGATATTCTTAAACACTATTCATCAGTTCTCACCAAAGTAATAAAGAAAGCCAAACAACTATACTTCTCCAGTAGATTCACAGACCCTAGAGGAGATATAAAAAAGACCTGGAAAACATTCTCTCAGATTCTAGGGACCCACAAACTGAAAAAAAAGAATATTGTCCTAACTAAACCTAATGAAACACCACTACATCCCACTGACATAGCTAACAAGATAAACGACTTCTTCTCAACCATAGGATCTAATCTCGCCAATAAAATCCCACATACCAATGCCCATGCCAGGGACTACCTAGATGGGAATTTCCCAAATTCCTTCTATCTTGCACCAACTGAGCCCTCGGAAGTCACCGAGATTATAAAGTCACTTAAAAACAACTCAGGGAATCTGTCTAATGTCCCACCATTACTGTACAAGCGAGCGGCCCATATCCTTTCGCATGCTATTTCATTACTTTTTAACAAGTCACTAGAAACTAGCACCTTCCCAAAACTACTCAAGATGGCAAGGGTTACACCAATACATAAAGGTGGTGACCCTACAGACTTAAACAACTATAGACCAATATCAAACTTACCATTGCTATCCAAAATCTTTGAGAAACTCGTGCACAGGAGACTATATTCATTTATAACAGCACAAAACATACTCAACCCCTGCCAATTTGGTTTTAGGAAAAATGAAAGCACTAATGATGCAATCATAAAAATGCTAGATCTGCTTTACACAGCATTGGAAAATAAGGAATATCCACTAGGAATTTTTATTGACCTAAGAAAAGCTTTTGACACAGTAGACCACGACATCCTACTCCACAAACTTGACCATTACGGTATAAGAGGCCATGCGCTTGCTTATTTCAAATCTTACCTTACTAATAGGTATCAGTATGTTACCATTAAAGACACAGCATCAACAACACGGCCACTTGATACTGGAGTTCCGCAGGGAAGTGTCCTTGGTCCCCTGCTCTTCCTCATATACATCAATGATCTTCCAAACGTATCCCAACGCCTGAAACCCATTCTTTTTGCTGACGACACGACTTATGTCATCTCTCACCCTAATCTTGCCACCCTCAACACCATTGTTAATGAGGAGCTGATTAAAATATCGACTTGGATGACAGCCAATAAACTTACGCTTAACACTGACAAAACCTACTATATTATGTTTGGTAGCAGAGCAGGAGATGCACAAATTAACATTAAGATCGACAACACTCTAATTACCAGACATAATGAGGGCAAATTCCTAGACCTATACCTAGACAACACCCTGAATTTCAGCACCCATATTCAACACATAACCAAAAAAGTATCCAAAACAGTTGGGATCCTCTCCAAGATACGATACTACATGCCGCAAAATGCCCTTCTCACACTATACCACTCATTTATCCATACCTCACCTATGCTATTTGTGCTTGGGGATCAACTGCAGCAACACACCTAAAGCCAATAATAACCCAACAAAAAGCTGCAGTAAGAATGATCACTAAATCCCATCCCTGTCAACACACCTCCCCCACCCTTCATAGATCTAAACTTACTCCCTGTTCAGTACATCCACACTTACTACTGTGCAATCTACATCTACAGGACCTTAAACTCCAATATCAACCTTGACCTAAAACGCTTTCTTGATAGTTGTGACAGAACCCACAGGCATAACACCAGACACAAACATCTCTACGACATTCCCCGTGTCCGACTAAACCTTTACAAAAATTCAGTGTATGTCAAAGGCCCTATAATCTGGAACACCCTACCCGAGAACTCTAGAACTGCAGACACATTCATCGCTTTCAAAACTGCCAATAGAAAACATCTTATCTCCCTGATACACCCCATCAACTAACTACACGAATACCACCTGGTGGTTCACACTTACACTCACTCACCCATTTGACCATAAACAGAAATATTAATCTCAATCTTAAAATAATGAATCCTATGATACTCCAATACTGAAACTATGTACTGTGCCAAAACAAAAGCATTCACATTGCTAAACTCACAAACTAGTATTTAGTCACTTAGCCATAATACCAACTTACCTCATAATTTGCAATATTTTAAAATAAAGAATTAAACTAAGTCTGCCCGAAATGCCTAGCCATGCTAGGCGTTCTAGTGGTACACTCTGTAATCATTATTTAACTACATGTAAACCACACAACAACCAAATTCTGTAAATTCAACATTGTAATCTTTATAGAGAATAAACTTTGAATTTGAATTTGAATTTGAATGTGAGTTATTGTGTTGCAGGACACGGGCAGCTGGGCCACGCAGTGGGACATGCACGATGAAGCTGAGAAGATGAAACTGAGGGGTAAATGATACTAGTGGCTTGTGATGGCAGGGTGTGCACTGTACTGCCGTGGGGGGGGAGTACAGCGGTGTGTACAGTGCTACCTCGGAACAACTGCCATGATATTTTATAACAGGAGATAGAAAAATTTGTTTCCCGTTATTATTATTATTATTATTATTATTATTATTATTATTATTATTATTATTACTGAGTGAACTTAATATTTATGATGAATTTACCATCTTTAATGGGTGTGCGGCGCTCACCTAGCATACCCAAGATATACCCTCCTTGTAAATACCCCTCCCCCTCTTAAGTGGGTGTGCCTTCGTGCAGGTGAAGGACTCTTGATCCAGGGAGTTGGAGCTGTCCCTTCCCACTTGGTGACTGTCTCCCGTTTCCTCAAGTGTTGTAAGGTCAACACTGAGCTGAGCTGCCGGTCACAGCTCAAGCTCTAAGTTTGGTTATACATTTCCCCGAATAAAGCTGATCTAAGCTGAGCTTATTTTCTTCACTCACAGTAGATATATTGTTTCACTATACTGAGTACTTGCTTACAGTGTTCAAACACTGTAAAGTATGTACAGTGAGCCGTATGTGTTATGTGTTTATTGTCAGCACACACTGTAATCACACACCGTCAGGACACATGCCATCGTCACACCGTCAGTACACACCGTAATCACAGACTCTCAGCACACACACCATCGTCAAACACCGTCAGCACACACACCATCGTCACATACCGTCAGTACTCTTGCTGATATCATATCACCTCACACACAGGTCGACCCAGCACCAGGCTGACGGAGAGTATGGCGCGAAGACGATCCCAGCCAGCTCTCTATTTCTACACGGGCGCCAGCACTCCACCTTGTCAGCCAGTGAGTGTCAGCACCTGTTATAGCCCGCTGTCTGTATCCTGTGTATCAGTCTCTCTCTCTCTCTCTCTCTCTCTCTCTCTCTCTCTCTCTCTCTCTTTCTCTATCTCTCTCTCTCTCTTTCTCTATCTATCTATCTATCTGTCTGTCTAACTCTCTATCTATTTATTTATCTATCTACCTATCCGTGAGCCTCTCCTTTCTGATGTGTATGGGATAGGCTATCCCGAGAGATGGTAATTCCTAAGTTAGGTTAGGTTGGGTGTGGTAATGTCTGAGGATCTCACTAAGGATCACAACAATGCCACTATCACATCTGCAAGGAAAATGATAAGATGGATAATGAGAACATTCAAGACAAGAGATGCCAAGCCTATGATGATCCTTTCTAAATCACTTGCTCTCTCTAGGCTGGAATACTGCTGTACATTAACATATCCATTCAAGGCAGGTGAAACTGCAGATCTAAAGAATGTACTGAGAACCTTTACTGCATATATAAGTTCCATCAAACACCTTAACTACTGGGAACGTCTGGAAGCACTTGACTTGTACTCACTGGAGCGCAGGCGAGAGAGATATATCATAATCTACACCTGGAAGATCCTGGAGGGACTGGTCCCTAATCTGCGCACAGAAATCACTCTCTACGAAAGCAAAAGACTTGGCAGGCGATGCAATATAACCCCAGTGAAAAGTAGGGGCGCCACTGGTACACTAAGAGAAAACACAATACACGTAATTGTCCGCGGCCCAAGACTGTTCAACAGCCTCCCATCAGCCATAAGGGGAATTACCAATAGACCCCTGGTTGTCTTCAAGAGGGAGCTGGACAGATACCTAAAGTCAGTGCCGGATTAGCCGGGCTGTGGTTCGTACGTTGGACTACGTGCGGCCAGCAGTAACAGCCTCTTTGATCAGGCCCTGATCCACTAGGTGGCCTGGTCATGGACCGGGCCGCGGGGGCGCTGATCCCCGGTACACCCTCCAGGTAGACTCCAGGTGGATTAGGTAAGATTCGTCAGGAAACAGGACAAATGTTTCCTGACGCGGGTCTTAGTCATATAGTGACCCTCCACTGAAGCTTTAGGTGATCTGACCAAAGCCTTCCACTGGCTTACCAGAGGTAAGGGTAAAGCTGGTGTCTCCAAGAAGAACCCTGCTACGTCAGCCACCTTGCTGTGCGTCAGCCACTCTGATGTGTCAGCCACTGTGCTGTGTCAGCCAACCTTTCTGGTCAGGTCCCACGTTATCTAGTTGTCTTTAATGTTATCATTTGTTTCAATACCTTATTAATTAACATGGTGTATGTGTGATATTAACATTATTATGCTCGTGTGAGTGTATCCTGGCTATACTAGTGTGGTAGTGGTGAGTGGTAGTGGTGAGTGGTAGTGGTGAGTGGTAGTGGTGAGTGGTAGTGGTGAGTGGTAGTGGTGAGTGGTAGTGGTGAGTGGTAGTGGTGAGTGGTAGTGGTGAGTGGTGGTGAGTGGTAGTGGTGAGTGGTAGTGGTGAGTGGTAGTGGTGAGTTGTAGTGATGAGTGGTAGTGGTGAGTGGTAGTGGTGAGTGGTAGTGGTGAGTGGTAGTGGTGAGTGGTAGTGGTAAGTTGTAGTGATGAGTGGTAGTGGTGAGTGGTAGTGATGAGTGGTGGTGAGTGGTAGTGGTGAGTGGTGGTGAGTGGTAGTGGTGAGTGGTAGTGATGAGTGGTAGTGGTGAGTGGTAGTGGTGAGTGGTAGTGATGAGTGGTAGTGGTGAGTTGTAGTGATGAGTGGTAGTGGTGAGTGGTAGTGATGAGTGGTAGTGATGAGTGGTAGTGGTGAGTTGTAGTGATGAGTGGTAGTGGTGAGTTGTAGTGGTGAGTGGTGGTGAGTGGTAGTGGTGAGTGGTAGTGATGAGTGGTAGTGGTGAGTTGTAGTGATGAGTGGTAGTGGTGAGTGGTAGTGGTGAGTGGTAGTGGTGAGTGGTGGTGAGTGGTAGTGGTGAGTGGTAGTGGTGAGTGGTAGTGGTGAGTGGTGGTGAGTGGTAGTGGTGAGTGGTAGTGATGAGTGGTAGTGGTGAGTGGTAGTGGTGAGTGGTAGTGGTGAGTGGTGGTGAGTGGTAGTGGTGAGTGGTAGTGGTGAGTGGTAGTGGTGAGTGGTGGTGAGTTGTAGTGGTGAGTGGTAGTGGTGAGTGGTAGTGATGAGTGGTAGTGGTGAGTTGTAGTGATGAGTGGTAGTGGTGAGTTGTAGTGATGAGTGGTAGTGGTGAGTGGTAGTGGTGAGTGGTAGTGATGAGTGGTAGTGGTGAGTTGTAGTGATGAGTGGTAGTGATGAGTGGTAGTGGTGAGTTGTAGTGATGAGTGGTAGTGGTGAGTGGTAGTGGTGAGTTGTAGTGATGAGTGGTAGTGATGAGTGGTAGTGGTGAGTTGTAGTGATGAGTGGTGAGTGGTAGTGGTGAGTTGTAGTGATGAGTGGTAGTGATGAGTGGTAGTGGTGAGTTGTAGTGATGAGTGGTAGTGGTGAGTGGTAGTGGTGAGTTGTAGTGATGAGTGGTAGTGATGAGTGGTAGTGGTGAGTGGTAGTGGTGAGTGGTAGTGATGAGTGGTAGTGGTGAGTTGTAGTGATGAGTGGTAGTGGTGAGTGGTAGTGGTGAGTTGTAGTGATGAGTGGTAGTGGTGAGTGGTAGTGATGAGTGGTAGTGGTGAGTGGTAGTGGTGAGTGGTAGTGGTGAGTGGTAGTGATGAGTGGTAGTGGTGAGTGGTAGTGATGAGTGGTAGTGGTGAGTGGTAGTGGTGAGTTGTAGTGAGTGGTAGTGGTGAGGTAGTGGTGAGTGGTAGTGGTGAGTGTAGTGAGTGGTAGTGGTGAGTTGTAGTGATGAGTGGTAGTGGTGAGTGGTAGTGGTGAGTGGTAGTGGTGAGTGGTAGTGATGAGTGGTAGTGGTGAGTTGTAGTGATGAGTGGTAGTGGTGAGTGGTAGTGGTGAGTGGTAGTGGTGAGTGGTAGTGATGAGTGGTAGTGGTGAGTGGTAGTGGTGAGTGGTAGTGGTGAGTTGTAGTGATGAGTGGTAGTGGTGAGTGGTAGTGGTGAGTGGTAGTGATGAGTGGTAGTGGTGAGTTGTAGTGATGAGTGGTAGTGGTGAGTGGTAGTGGTGAGTGGTAGTGGTGAGTGGTAGTGATGAGTGGTAGTGATGAGTGGTAGTGGTGAGTGGTAGTGGTGAGTGGTGGTGAGTGGTAGTGGTGAGTGGTAGTGGTGAGTGGTAGTGGTGAGTGGTAGTGATGAGTGGTAGTGGTGAGTGGTAGTGGTGAGTGGTGGTGAGTGGTAGTGGTGAGTGGTAGTGGTGAGTGGTAGTGGTGAGTGGTGTGTGAGTGGTAGTGGTGAGTGGTAGTGTTGAGTGGTAGTGGTGAGTGGTAGTGGTGAGTGGTAGTGGTGAGTGGGTGGTGAGTGGTGAGTGGTGGTGGGTGGTGTAGTGGTGAGTGTGATGAGTGGTAGTGGTGTAGTGGTAGTGGTGAGTGGTAGTGGTGAGTGGTAGTGATGAGTGGTAGTGGTGAGTGGTAGTGGTGAGTGGTAGTGGTGAGTGGTAGTGGTGAGTGGTAGTGGTGAGTGGTAGTGGTGAGTGGTAGTGGTAAGTGGTAGTGGTGAGTGGTAGTGGTGAGTGGTAATGGTAGTGGTGAGTGGTAGTGGTGAGTGGTAGTGGTAAGTGGTAGTGGTGAGTGGTAGTGGTGAGTGGTAGTGGTAGTGGTGAGTGGTAGTGGTGAGTGGTAGTGGTAGTGGTGAGTGGTAGTGGTGAGTGGTAGTGGTGAGTGGTAGTGGTGAGTGGTAGTGGTGAGTGGTAGTGGTGAGTGGTAGTGGTGAGTGGTAGTGGTGAGTGGTAGTGGTGAGTGGTAGTGGTGAGTGGTAGTGGTGAGTGGTAGTGGTGAGTGGTAGTGGTGAGTGGTAGTGGTGAGTGGTAGTGGTGAGTGGTAGTGGTGAGTGGTAGTGGTGAGTGGTAGTGGTGAGTGGTAGTGGTGAGTGGTAGTGGTGAGTGGTAGTGGTGAGTGGTAGTGGTGAGTGGTAGTGGTGAGTGGTAGTGGTGAGTGGTAGTGGTGAGTGGTGAGTGTAGTGGTAGTGGTGAGTGGTAGTGGTGAGTGGTAGTGGTGAGTGGTAGTGATGAGTGGTAGTGGTGAGTGGTAGTGGTGAGTGGTAGTGGTGAGTGGTAGTGGTGAGTGGTAGTGGTGAGTGGTAGTGATGAGTGGTAGTGGTGAGTGGTAGTGGTGAGTGGTAGTGGTGAGTGGTAGTGGTGAGTGGTAGTGGTGAGTGGTAGTGGTGAGTGGTAGTGGTGAGTGGTAGTGAGTGGTAGTGGTGAGTGGTAGTGGTGAGTTGTAGTGGTGAGTTGTAGTGTTGAGTGGTAGTGGTGAGTGGTAGTGGTGAGTGGTAGTGGTGAGTGGTAGTGGTGAGTGGTAGTGGTGAGTGGTAGTGGTGAGTGGTAGTAGTGAGTGGTAGTGGTGAGTGGTAGTGGTGAGTGGTAGTGGTGAGTGGTAGTGGTGAGTGGTAGTGGTGAGTGGTAGTGGTGAGTGGTAGTGGTGAGTGGTAGTGGTGAGTGGTAGTGGTGAGTGGTAGTGGTGAGTGGTAGTGGTGAGTGGTAGTGGTGAGTGGTGAGTGGTGAGTGGTAGTGGTGAGTGGTAGTGGTGAGTGGTAGTGTAGTGGTGAGTGGTAGTGTGAGTGAGTGGTGGTGAGTGGTCGTGGTGAGTGGTAGTGGTGAGTGGTAGTGGTGAGTGGTAGTGGTGAGTGGTAGTGGTGAGTGGTAGTGGTGAGTGGTAGTGGTGAGTGGTAGTGGTGTGTGGTAGTGGTGAGTGGTAGTGGTGAGTGGTAGTGGTGTGTGGTAGTGGTGAGTGGTAGTGGTGAGTGGTAGTGGTGAGTGGTAGTGGTGAGTGGTAGTGGTGAGTGGTAGTGGTGAGTGGTAGTGGTGAGTGGTAGTGATGAGTGGTAGTGGTGAGTGGTGAGTGGTAGTGGTGAGTGGTAGTGGTGAGTGGTAGTGGTGAGTGGTAGTGGTGAGTGGTAGTGATGAGTGGTAGTGGTGAGTGGTAGTGGTGAGTGGTAGTGATGAGTGGTAGTGGTGAGTGGTAGTGGTGAGTGGTAGTGGTGAGTGGTAGTGGTGAGTGGTAGTGGTGAGTGGTAGTGGTGAGTGGTAGTGGTGAGTGGTAGTGGTGAGTGGTAGTGGTGAGTGGTAGTGGTGAGTGGTAGTGGTAGTGGTGAGTGGTAGTGGTGAGTGGTAGTGGTGAGTGGTAGTGGTGAGTGGTAGTGGTAGTGGTGAGTGGTAGTGGTGAGTGGTAGTGGTGAGTGGTAGTGGTGAGTGGTAGTGGTGGTGAGTGGTAGTGGTGGTAGATGAGTGGTGGTGAGTGGTAGTGTGAGTGGTAGTGGTGTAGTGTAGTGGTGAGTGGTGAGTGGTAGTGATGAGTGTAGTGGTGGTGAGTGGTAGTGGTGAGTGGTAGTGGTGAGTGGTAGTGGTGAGTGGTAGTGGTGAGTGGTAGTGGTGAGTGGTGAGTGGTAGTGGTGAGTGGTAGTGGTGAGTGGTAGTGGTGAGTGGTAGTGGTGAGTGGTAGTGGTGAGTGGTGAGTGGTAGTGGTGAGTGGTGAGTGGTAGTGGTGAGTGGTAGTGGTGAGTGGTAGTGGTGAGTGGTAGTGGTGAGTGGTAGTGGTGAGTGGTAGTGGTGAGTGGTAGTGATGAGTGGTAGTGGTGAGTGGTAGTGGTGAGTGGTAGTGGTGAGTGGTAGTGGTGAGTGGTAGTGGTGAGTGGTGGTGAGTGGTAGTGGTGAGTGGTAGTGGTGAGTGGTAGTGGTGAGTGGTAGTGGTGAGTGGTAGTGGTGAGTGGTAGTGGTGAGTGGTAGTGGTGAGTGGTAGTGATGAGTGGTAGTGGTGAGTGGTAGTGGTGAGTGGTAGTGGTGAGTGGTAGTGGTGAGTGGTAGTGGTAGTGGTGAGTGGTAGTGGTAAGTGGTGAGTGGTGGTGAGTGGTAGTGATGAGTGGTAGTGGTGAGTGGTGTAGTGGTGAGTGGTAGTGGTGAGTGGTAGTGGTGAGTGGTAGTGGTGAGTGGTAGTGGTGAGTGGTAGTGGTGAGTGGTAGTGGTGAGTGGTAGTGGTGAGTGGTAGTGGTGAGTGGTAGTAGTGAGTGGTAGTAGTGAGTGGTAGTGGTGAGTGGTAGTGCTGAGTGGTAGTGGTGAGTGGTAGTGATGAGTGGTAGTGGTGAGTGGTAGTGATGAGTGGTAGTGGTGAGTGGTAGTTGAGTGGTAGTGGTGAGTGGTGAGTGGTAGTGGTGAGTGGTAGTGGTGAGTGGTAGTGGTGAGTGGTAGTGGTGAGTGGTAGTGGTGAGTGGTGAGTGGTAGTGGTGAGTGGTAGTGGTGAGTGGTAGTGGTGAGTGGTAGTGGTGAGTGGTAGTGGTGAGTGGTAGTGGGGTGTGATAGTGGTGAGTGGTAGTGGTGAGTGGTGGTGCTGAGTGGTAGTGCTAAGTGGTAGTGCTAAGTGGTAGTGCTGAGTGGTAGTGCTGAGTGGTGGTGGTGCTGAGTGGTAGTGCTGAGTGGTAGTGCTGAGTGGTAGTGCTGAGTGGTAGTGGTGAGTGGTAGTGGTGAGTGGTAGTGGTGAGTGGTAGTGGTGAGTGGTAGTGGTGAGTGGTAGTGGTGAGTGGTAGTGGTGAGTGGTAGTGGTGAGTGGTAGTGGTGAGTGGTAGTGGTGAGTGGTAGTGGTGAGTGGTGAGTGGTAGTGGTGAGTGGTAGTGGTGAGTGGTAGTGGTGAGTGGTAGTGGTGAGTGGTGAGTGGTAGTGGTGAGTGGTAGTGGTGAGTGGTGGTGGTGAGTGGTAGTGGTGGGTGGTAGTGGTGGAGTGGTAGTGAGTGTAGTGGTGGTAGTGGTGAGTGGTGGTGAGTGGTAGTGGTGAGTGGTAGTGGTGAGTGGTGGTGTGTGGAGTGGTGAGTGGTGAGTGGTAGTGGTGTGTGGTAGTGGTGTGTGGTAGTGGTGAGTGGTAGTGGTGAGTGGTGAGTGGTTGTGCTTGGTTGTGGTGAGTGGTAGTGGTGAGTGGTAGTGGTGAGTGGTAGTGGTGAGTGGTAGTGGTGAGTGGTAGTGGTGAGTGGTAGTGGTGAGTGGTAGTGGTGAGTGGTAGTGGTGAGTGGTAGTGGTGAGTGGTGGTGGTGAGTGGTAGTGGTGAGTGGTAGTGGTGAGTGGTAGTGGTGAGTGGTAGTGGTGAGTGTTAGTGGTAAGTGTAAGTGGTAGTGGTGAGTGGTGAGTGGTAGTGGTGAGTGGTAGTGGTGAGTGGTAGTGGTGAGTGAGTGGTAGTGGTGAGTGGTAGTGGTGAGTGGTAGTGGTGAGTGGTAGTGGTGAGTGGTGAGTGGTAGTGGTAGTGGTGGTGGTGAGTGGTAGTGGTGAGTGGTAGTGGTGAGTGGTAGTGGTGAGTGGTAGTGGTGAGTGGTAGTGGTGAGTGGTAGTGGTGAGTGGTAGTGGTGAGTGGTAGTGATGAGTGGTAGTGGTGAGTGGTAGTGGTGAGTGGTAGTGGTGAGTGGTAGTGGTGAGTGGTAGTGGTGAGTGGTAGTGGTGAGTGGTAGTGGTAGTGGTGGTGGTGAGTGGTAGTGGTGAGTGGTAGTGGTGAGTGGTAGTGGTGAGTGGTAGTGGTGAGTGGTAGTGGTGAGTGGTAGTGGTGAGTGGTAGTGGTGAGTGGTAGTGGTGAGTGGTAGTGGTGAGTGGTAGTGGTGAGTGGTGAGTGGTAGTGGTGAGTGGTAGTGGTGAGTGGTAGTGGTGAGTGGTAGGTGTGTGACGGGTGTCAGTGGTGTGGCGATGCGTAGTTAAAATAGCAGTAGTATCAACAACAGCAGATGGCTGACCAGTGATAAACATTCCCAGATGCAGCAGCAACAGCAGCAACAACAGCAGCAGCAACAACAGCAGCAGCAACAACAACAACAGCAGCAACAGCAGCAGCAACAACAGCAGCAACAACAGCAGCAGCAACAACAGCAGCAGCAACAACAACAACAGCAGCAACAACAACAGCAGCAGCAGCAACAGGAGGTGGAGGATGTGGGTGGAGTGCAAGGAGTGAAGGATGTAGGTGGAGTGCCAGGAATGGAAGTTGTCGGTGGAATACATGGAGCGAAGAATGTGACTGGAGTGCATGGAGTGGAGGGTGTAGGTGGGGTGCGTGGAGTGGAAGTGTGTGCGTTACTACGGGGGTTGGGGTGGGTTGAACGTCAACTCTCCTCGTCACTGAACATCAGCCTCCTGCACACCTACACCAGCGGTCGCTACCAGGTCAAAGAAGGTCAGTATAGCTACTGTAGAACCACCCTTTATACATCTTGTATCTCAGCGTAATATACACCCGAAGTATATATGTTTCTCACTGTGTATTCACTGAGACCTTATTCCCCATTTTGAGGGTTAAAGTATTCTTGACCGGTAGTGAGAATGATATAAGAATTATGTAGTCGATAGACTTTAAACTCAGTTATCTGTCTTCTAACTGCCTTTTCCATGTAGTTCCTCGTTTGTACCGTCAGTTATATATGTTGTAGTTGACTCGGTACCTTTTTTAAAAATATATGATGTTTACATGTGTACCCCCGAGGCTGATACACCATTGATTGCTTCAGTAAAGTCAACCTTTACGTCCATATTTACATTCTTATGCCTATTGGTAAAGAATATTCAGTAGTATAAAGAATAAAAAGGCACAATACCGGGACTCGAAAAGTGCACAAATAACCCGCACATAGGAGACGTTATGACGACGTTTCGGACCGATGGTCGAAGTCGGACAGAAACTTTGTCATAGGTTTCTTTCTCCTACACTTTTGCATTCATCAGTATCTGAAGTCACTTGTTGGCACATGTGAATTCATAATGGTTTACAGTCACATAGAGAAAGAGAGAGAGAGAGAGAGAGAGAGAGAGAGAGAGAGAGAGAGAGAGAGAGAGAGAGAGAGAGAGAATGGTTAATTCCCTGTTATTAATAAAAGTGTGATGGTTGGTATGCAGGTCGCAAGGTGAGCATGTCATCGGAGAGAGCCAGTATAGAACAGTTATGGCAGTTCTGCTCACTCAGAACCCAGGGTCTCCGGGTCAACTGTGTCACCTTCTGCAGGACCTCTCCAGTACGTGTACTGCTCTTGTTTTGTCCTTTACGCAGTGGTGTACTGTGTTAAACTAACATATATGTTACTTTTCTTAAAGTAACTAAGAGCTGTTACCTCCCTCAGCTCGTTTAAAAAAATATTATTCATCAAATGGCTATAAGTATATAAAGTATTGATACATTTTATAAATTTCTCTCTCTCTCTCTCTCTCTCTCTCTCTCTCTCTCTCTCTCTCTCTCTCTCTCTCTCTCTCTCTCTCTCTCTCTCTCTCTCTCTCTCTCTCTCTCTCTCTCTCTCTCTCTCTCAGTGTTGCTAACTCCCCCCACTGGAACAATGGCTGTCAGTGGTATTGTACTGGGTAGTCTCCCTAGAATAGAAGTCAACATGTTTAATTCTGGCACCAACCTTCCCTCACGTCTCACTCCACTGTTGAATTCCTCAGTTGAGCTGGAGGAGGAGGAGGCAAGTCTGTCTCTACGACGGTTCTGTCTACCCTCCCTCATGGTGGAGGGAGGGGAGATTGTTCGTCAGGAAGCACGCGCGTCTCCTGACGTAGGTCGCAGACCCTTACGTCTCTCAGCGTTGGTCGTACTGTAGTTATACCTTGATATTGTTCCTATTTTCTGAGAAACAACACATCTTTACCAGCTCTTATACCTGTCCATTGATCGTTTATTATTATTATTATTATTATTATTATTATTATTATTATTATTATTATTATTATTATTATTAATTGTTATTAGAATTATTTTATTATTATTATTATTATTATTATTATTATTATTATTATTATTATTATTATTATTATGGTTATTATTATTATTATTATTTTATTATTATTATTATTATTATTGTTATTATTATTATTATTATTATTATTATTATTATTATCATTATTATTATTATTATTATTATTATTATTATTATTATCATTATTATTATTATTATTATTATTATTATTATTATTATTATTATTATGGGAAATAATAGGTCTATAAGGGTCGTATAAAACCTAGGTAATTGAGAGGTAATCAGGTTTGATCCAGTGAAAGCGAGGGCAGCTTCACTGCCATGGATCATGACCCCTTCATCAGCAGCCCCTCAGACTTGTGTGTTGCCTCGTCAGCTTTTTCTTTTTTAGAGCCGAACGTCGTACTGCTGACAGTGCTCAAGAAGCGTCGCACATGTCAGACGAAGCTCGTACTGAGGCGAAGTTTCGCTCTAAAGCGAAACGTTGTCTCATTAAAAGTTTGCTCGTCGACAAGTGTTTGTTTTTCAAGAGCATTGCCTCACTTGCCGGCGACGGCTTACAGCCTTACAAACCGTGGCCTGAAAGGGAACACTCTCGCTTCTCAGTGTCCGTGGTTCGATCCCCGGCAAGGGTGAAAACACTACGGGTGTTTCTTTACACCTGTTGTCCCCGTTCACCTAAGAAGTAGGTACCTGAGTGTTAGTCGACTAGTGTGGGTTGCATCCTGAGGGACAATATTTAAGGACCCCAATGGAAATAAGACAGTCCTTTGACGCACTGCCTTTCTTAGGTTATCCTGGTTGGCTAACCCTCCTGAGCTAAAAATCCGAGCAAAATCTTATCTTACTCTGTAGAAAGCCCCTTGTTATGCAAAGCATTTCAGGCAAATTAGGTCAGTTTTTGTAGAAGAATGGTTCAGAGAACCGACATGTTGATAAATTAGACACATGTGCAACTCTTGGGTATCTTTATTGAGGAAACGTTTCGCCACACAGTGGCTTCATCAGTCCATACATAGGAGAAACTTGAAGAACAGGAGGAGAATGAGGTAATCAGTCCCTCAACCTTGAGTCGATGTGTTCAGTCCATCAATCTTGAGTCAGTTTTGTCCCCAGGATGCGACCCACACCAGTCGACTAGCACCCAGGTACCTATCTACTGCTAGATGAACATGGACATCAGGTGTCTTAAGGAAACATGCCCTCATTTTTCAACCGAGGATCCAACCACGGGCCTCATAGTGTGAGGTGAGTGCGCCACCAACCGAGCTACGGGACACCTTATAGTCACACATTTGAGAACAAGCTTTTACTGGGGCGACGCTTCGCTCTGTTAAATTTGTTGTCAGCAGTACGTCATGGCATACAAATTTGTTGTTGAAAAATAGTGTAAAATACCGACAACTTGAAGATTAAGACACATGTGCAACAGTTGGGTATCTTTATTGTTGAAACGTTTCGCCTACACAGTAGACTTCTTCAGTCAAATATAGAGGCAGCAGGTGTAATGATGTTAAGAAAATGTAATCGTTCCAGACCATGGAGCTGAACTCTTCTCCAGGCTGAGGGACTGACCACCTCAAATACATTTTCTCCAAGGTTGATAGACTGATTACATCATCTGTATTTAATTACACCCACTGCCTCCGTATTTGATTGAAGAAGCCTACTGTGTAGGCGAAACGTTTCGACAATAAAGATACCCAACTGTTGCACTGTGTCTCACTCTACAACGTTAGTGTTGAGAGCGTAACCCCAGAAAGGTATTCTTCTAGAACTACAGTAGCCTTCATCTGGGTACACTGTATCCGGGACATATATTAATACATAATCGTTCTAATTATTGTTGAGAATTGAGGAACATATAGAGAAACAATTATTAAATTGAATGTGAGTCTTATTGCAGTGTACTTTCACGACTCTCACTCGTGACTGCCTGGAAAAATCAACACAAATGCAGTGTAATGTGATCCTTTGTCGACAACGTTTGGCCCACACAGTTGATGAGCGAAAGTGTCATAATGGGTAGCGAAAGGGGAGAAGTGCCAGAAGACCTAGTTCCGTGGGAACTCGGGACAATGATCGAAGGATTTAAGCAAGCAGCAACGGACGACGAGGACCACACCTGGAATCCCAGGCTGCCCTTCGAGGACGCCCTGACAAATACAGAGGAACAGTCACAAATAGATTTGATAAATGGTTTAAAACCGACAAGTTGAAGATTGAGACACTTATGCAACATATGGGAATCTTTATTGAAGATACGTTTCGCCAAACAGTGGCTTCATCAGTCCAATACAAAGCAGAAAGGTGTAAGGAGAGGAGGAGTTTGAGGTAATCAGTCCCTCAGGCTGGAGTCGATGTGTTCAGTCCATCAATCTTGTAGAAAGTACAGCACAGGGCCATAGAAGTGGCTTATATACTGTAGTCAGGTGAGGCGAAGGAGGAGGCGGGGTCATAGTGGAACCATCCACAAGTCTAAGTAAGTCTTCGTCCAATAATTGGACAAGATCTACCTGGGTAAAGAGTACATGAGTATATATAGTGTGGAAAGTTGGATAGAAAATGTTGGGTAGGTTGTATTTGAGATGGATCTTGTAGGTCCGTGTAGGTTGTATTTGAGATGGACCTTGTAGGTCCGTGTAGGTTGCATTTGAGATGAACCTTGTAGGTCCGTGTAGGTTGTATTTGAGATGAACCTTGTAGGTCCGTGTAGGTTGTATTTGAGATGATCCTTGTAGGCTGTTTTTGAGACGGACCTTGTAGGTCCGTGTAGGTTGTATTTGAGATGGACCTTGTAGGTCCGTGTAGGTTGTATTTGAGACGGACCTTGCAGGTCCGAGTAGGTTGTATTTGAGACAGACTTTGCAGGTTTGTCTCAAATACAACCTACCCAACATTCTCCACCTGACTCTCCACACTATATATACTTATGCACTCTTTACACAGGTAGATCTGTTTGTGACTTGATAAAACCACTGTGTGAGCGAAACGTAGTCAATAAAGGATCACACTGTACTGCATTTGTGTTTATTTTTCCATCGTATCATTATTTTATACCTTTTATCTCCATGCCCGCCATGTGCGCGGTAGTGAAAAGTTACAGTGTTGGTGTTGACAGTGGCTGGTGCTGGCGACGTACGGGCCGCTGGGGTTCACTGGAGACAGCTATGGCTTCTTGGTGGGTTGGAACGTTAAAAGGATCCCTCAGCCAGAACTATGGTGAGTACTTGTCCACGTTGTTGAAAATGGTATAAAATACCGGCAAGCTGAATATTAAGACACATGTGCAACAGTATTTAAGACTCCCTTCTCAGGCTTCAGCTCCATATCATTCCAGACTATGGAACTGAACTCTTCTCCAGGCTGAGGGACTGACCACTTCAAATACTTTTTCCTCCCTTTGTTGAAAATGGTATAAAATACGGACAAGTTGAAGATTAAGACACATATGCAACATTTTTATTGATGAAACGTTTCGCTTTCACAGTAGGCGTCTTCAGGCAAATACAAAGGGAGCAATAGTAATGAAATAAAGCTGATGTAATTAGTCCATCAACCTTGGAGAAAGAGTATTTAAAGTGGTCAGTCCTTCAGTCTGGAGAAGAGTTCAGCTCCGTTGTCTAGAACGACATAAGATGAAGCATGAGAATGGAGTCTTAAATACCATCGAAGGTGAGGCGGAAGATCTCGAAGACACTGTAGGGGACGGGATCCACTAGTGGAAGTAAGAAGGCGGGTTCATCTGGAATCCAACCCTTCTTACTCATAACTAGTAGATACGCGAAGAAGACTGGAAGATGTCCTCTGTACCAAGATACCGTTTTGCTGCAATGTCGGACAGTATTATACTCTCTGAGGGCTTCTCGCACCCCTTGAGGGGTTCTTATACCCCGTGAGAGGTTCTTGCACCCCGTGAGGGGTTCTTGTACCCCCTGAGAGGTTGTTGTTCCCCCTGAGAGGTTCTTGCACCCCCTGAGGGGTTCTTGTACCCCTGAGAGGTTCTTGCACCCCCTGAGGGGTTCTTGTACCCCTGAGAGGTTCTTGTACCCCTGAGGGGCTCATTTTACTATAGTTTGAAGAGCAGTAAAACTGGTGAAAAACTTAGAGGTTTGGTATCTAACAAAAAGTCTTAACAGGTGTAAGTTAATTTTATTTAAAGACTTATTCTTTCTAAACTTTTTTTTTTGTAAAGTAACATAAGTCTAGTAAGGCTAATAGAACATTTTACTTATTACATTGTTAAATTTTTATTAATCCAAAGAGTAAATGCTGCCTGTTCCTCGTAAACATTCACCCTTCATCCAGACTTCTGTTGTTGATGTTGGTCACAAATATGCAAGTATATCTCCCTCCTTCCCCAAGCTTCCACTGTCAGGACCTGTCAACAACATCCCAGTATGTTAGGTAAGATACATATGCAACAGTTAGGTATCTTTATTTCGAAACGTTTCGCCTACACAGTAGGCTTCTTCAGTCGAATACAGAAAAGTTGATAGAAGCAGAAGACTCTTGAAGACGATGTAATCAGTCCATCACCCTTGAAGTTTTGAGGTGGTCACTCCCTCAGTCTGGAGAAGAGTATTCTTCCATAGTCTGAAACAATATGGAGTTGAAGTGACAGGATGGAGCCTTATATACCGCCAGGAGGTGAGATGTAGGTCACTAGAAGAGGTAAGAATGTAGTCGTTGGGAGGTCAGGTCACTCTCAAATCTAGCCATACTCACTAGTAGAAGTTGTCCAAGTTCATTTCAGGTCTGTTTCGAAATAAAGGTACCTAACTGTTGCATATGTGTCTTACCTAACAACCTGTCGGTATTTTATACCATTTTAATGTTCACATCCCAGTATATCTCCCTCCTTCCACAAGCTTCCACTGTCAGGACCTGTCAACAACATCCCAGTATATCTCCCTCCTTCCCCAAGCTTCCACTGTCAGGGCCTGTCAACAACATCCCAGTATATCTCCCTCCTTCCCCAAGCTTCCACTGTCAGGACCTGTCAATAACATCCCAGTATATCTCCCTCCTCCCCCAAGCTTCCACTGTCAGGACCTGTCAACAACATCCCAGTATATCTCTCTCCTTCCCCAAGCTTCCACTGTCAGGACCTGTCAACAACATCCCAGTATATCTCCCTCTTTCCCCAAGCTTCCACTGTCAGGACCTGTCAACAACATCCCAGTATATCTCCCTCCTTCCCCAATCTTTCACTACCAGGACCTGTCAACAACATCCCAGTATATCTCCCTCTTCCCCCAAGCTTCCACTGTCAGGACCTGTCAACAACATCCCAGTATATCTCCCTCCTTAACCAAGCTTCCACTACCAGGACCTGTCAACAACATCCCAGTATATCTCCCTCCTTAACCAAGCTTCCACTGTCAGGACCTGTCAACAACATCCCAGTATATCTCCCTCCTTCCCCAAGCTTCCACTGTCAGGACCTGTCAACAACATCCCAGTATATCTCCCTCCTTTCCCAAGCTTCCACTGTCAGGACCTGTCAACAACATCCCAGTATATCTCCCTCCTTCCCCAAGCTTTCACTACCAGGACCTGTCAACAACATCCCAGTATATCTCCCTCTTTCCCCAAGCTTCCACTGTCAGGACCTGTCAGCAACATCCCAGTATATCTCCCTCCCTCCCCAAGCTTTCACTACCAGGACCTGTCAACAACATCCCAGTATATCTCCCTCTTTCCCCAAGCTTCCACTGTCAGGACCTGTCAACAACATCCCAGTATATCTCCCTCCATCCCCAAGCTTCCACTGTCAGGACCTGTCAACAACATCCCAGTATATCTCCCTCCTTCCCTAAGCTTTCACTACCAGGACCTGTCAACAACATCCCAGTATATTTCCCTCCTTCCCCAAGCTTCCACTGTCAGGACCTGTCAACAACATCCCAGTATATCTCCCTCCTTCCCCAAGCTTTCACTACCAGGACCTGTCAACAACATCCCAATATATCTCCCTCTTTCCCCAAGCTTCCACTGTCAGGACCTGTCAACAACATCCCAGTATATCTCCCTCCTTCCCCAAGCTTCCACTGTCAGGACCTGTCAACAACATCCCAGTATATCTCCCTCCTCCCCCAAGCTTCCACTGTCAGGACCTGTCAACAACATCCCAATATATCTTCCTCCTCCCCCAAGCTTCCACTGTCAGGACCTGTCAACAACATCCCAATATATCTTCCTCCTCCCCCAAGCTTCCTCTGTCAGGACCTGTCAACAACATCCCAATATATCTTCCTCCTCCCCCAAGCTTCCACTGTCAGGACCTGTCAACAACATCCCAGTATATCTCACTCCTTCCCCAAGCTTCCTCTGTCAATACCTGTCAACAACATCCCAGTATATCTCCCTCCTTCCCCAAGCTTTCACTACCAGGACCTGTCAACAACATCCCAGTATATCTCCCTCCTTCCCCAAGCTTTCACTACCAGGACCTGTCAACAACATCCCAGTATATCTCCCTCTTTCCCCAAGCTTCCACTGTCAGGACCTGTCAACAACATCCCAGTATATCTCCCTCCTTCCCCAATCTTTCACTACCAGGACCTGTCAACAACATCCCAGTATATCTCCCTCTTCCCCCAAGCTTCCACTGTCAGGACCTGTCAACAACATCCCAGTATATCTCCCTCCTTCCCCAAGCTTCCACTACCAGGACCTGTCAACAACATCCCAGTATATCTCCCTCCTTAACCAAGCTTCCACTGTCAGGACCTGTCAACAACATCCCAGTATATCTCCCTCCTTCCCCAAGCTTCCACTGTCAGGACCTGTCAACAACATCCCAGTATATCTCCCTCCTTCCCCAAGCTTCCACTGTCAGGACCTGTCAACAACATCCCAGTATATCTCCCTCCTTCCCCAAGCTTTCACTACCAGGACCTGTCAACAACATCCCAGTATATCTCCCTCTTTCCCCAAGCTTCCACTGTCAGGACCTGTCAGCAACATCCCAGTATATCTCCCTCCCTCCCCAAGCTTTCACTACCAGGACCTGTCAACAACATCCCAGTATATCTCCCTCCTTCCCCAAGCTTCCACTGTCAGGACCTGTCAACAACATCCCAGTATATCTCCCTCCTTCCCCAAGCTTTCACTACCAGGACCTGTCAACAGCATCCCAGTATATCTCCCTCTTTCCCCAAGCTTCCACTGTCAGGACCTGTCAACAACATCCCAGTATATCTCCCTCCTTCCCCAAGCTTCCACTGTCAGGACCTGTCAACAACATCCCAGTATATCTCCCTCCTTCCCCAAGCTTTCACTACCAGGACCTGTCAACAGCATCCCAGTATATCTCCCTCTTTCCCCAAGCTTCCACTGTCAGGACCTGTCAACAACATCCCAGTATATCTCCCTCCTTCCCCAAGCTTCCACTGTCAGGACCTGTCAATAACATCCCAGTATATCTCCCTCCTTCCCCAAGCTTCCACTACCAGGACCTGTCAACAACATCCCAGTATATCTCCCTCCTTCCCCAAGCTTCCACTACCAGGACCTGTCAACAACATCCCAGTATATCTCCCTCCTTCCCCAAGCTTCCACTGTCAGGACCTGTCAACAACATCCCAGTATATCTCGCTCCTTCCCCAAGCTTTCACTACCAGGACCTGTCAACAACATTCCAGTATATCTCCCTCCTTCCCCAAGCTTCCACTGTCAGGACCTGTCAACAACATCCCAGTATATCTCCCTCTTTCCACAAGCTTCCACTGTCAGGACCTGTCAACAACATCTCAGTATATCTCCCTCTTTCCACAAGCTTCCACTGTCAGGACCTGTCAACAACATCTCAGTATATCTCCCTCCTTCCCCAAGCTTCCACTGTCAGGACCTGTCAACAACATCCCAGTATATCTCCCTCCTTCCCCAAGCTTTCACTACCAGGACCTGTCAAGAACATCCCAGTATATCTCCCTCCTTCCCCAAGCTTTCACTACCAGGACCTGTCAACAACATCCCAGTATATATCCCTCCTCCCCCAAGCTTCCACTGTCAGGACCTGTCAACAACATCCCAGTATATTTCCCTCCTCCCCCAAGCTTCCTCTGTCAATACCTGTCAACAACATCCCAGTATATATCCCTCCTTCCCCAAGCTTCCACTGTCAGGACCTGTCAACAACATCCCAGTATATCTCCCTCCTCCCCCAAGCTTCCACTGTCAGGACCTGTCAACAACATCCCAGTATATATCCCTCCTCCCCCAAGCTTCCACTGTCAGGACCTGTCAACAACATCCCAGTATATATCCCTCCTTCCCCAAGCTTCCACTGTCAGGACCTGTCAACAACATCCCAGTATATATCCCTCCTTCCCCAAGCTTCCACTGTCAGGACCTGTCAACAACATCCCAGTATATCTCACTCCTTCCCCAGGCTTCCACTACCAGGACCAGCTACTGTAGTCAGTTCGTGTCCCTCGGCACCTCAACTCTGTTGTGTGGCTCTCCTTGATGGCACCTTGCATGTGTACCAGCTGGACACCTCCACCCCACAGCTGGTTATGGATACGAGGTATGTGTGACAGCTGGGCACCTCCACCCCACAGCTGGTTATGAGAACCAGGTAAGTTTTCTACCATTATACAGTTGAAGATCAGTGTATGAACTAATACTCTGAAAAGATATTTCAAACACATTGCAATGTTGAGTAAAATTATATTTAAATATTTAGTACAAATTCTACTATATCCACACTCCACCCACTCACACCCTACCACACCCACACTCCACCCACTCACACTCTACCACACCCACACTCCACCCACTCACACCCTACCACACCCACACTCCACCCCCACCCTCCACCCTCACACCCCTACCACACCACCCTCCACCTACCACCACCTCCACCCACACACCCTACCACCCACACCTCCACCCACCCACACCCTACCACCCACATCCACCCACCCACCCTACCACCCACCCCCACCCTCCCACCCCCACCCACCTCACCCACCCACCCACTACACCCACCCACCCACCCTCCCACCCTCACCCACCCTACCACACCCACCTCCCACCTCCACCCACCTACCCACCTCCCTCACCCTACCACCCACTCCCACTCACCCCTACCACACCCACACCACCCTCACCCTACCACACCCACCTCCCTCACCCCTCACCCACACTCCACCCACCTCACCCCTACCCACCACCCACCTACTCCCACCCTACCCACCTCCACCCACTACCTCCACCCACCTACACCCTCACCCCACACCCTCCACCCACTCCCACCCTACCCACCCACACTCCACCCTCACCCTACCACCCACCTCCCACCCCTCACCCCTACACCCACACCCTCCCACCCTCACCTACCACCCACCCACCCCTCCCACCTCACACCCTACCACCCATCCCACCCATCACCACCTACACCCACACCACCCACCCCTCCCCTACCACCCACCCACCTCCACCCTCCCCCACCATCCCACCCACCTACCCACCACCCACCTCCCACCCTCACTACCCACACCTCCACCCACTCCACCCCTACCACACCACCACCTCCACCCTCCACCCTACCACATACCTCCACCCTCCACCCTACCACATACCTCCACCCTCCACCCTACCACATACCTCCCACCCTCACCCTCCCACACTCCACCCTCACCCTCACACCCACCTCCACCCACCCTCACCCTACCACACCCACATCCTACCCCTCACCCTACCACCCACCTCCACCACTCACCCTACCACCCCCCTCCCACCCACTCACCACCCCACACCTCCACCCACACCCACCCCTACACCACCCACTCCACCTCCTCCACACCCACACCTCCACTCACCTACCACACCCACACTCCCACCCTACACCCTACACCCACACTCCACCCCTCACACCCCTACCACCCCACCCACTCCCACCCCTCCCTCCACCCACACCCTCCACTCACCCTACCCCACCCTACTCCACCTCACCCTACCACCCACCCTCCACCCACTCACCCTACACCCACACTCCATCCACCCCTACCACCCACCCACCTCCACTCACCTACCACACCCACACCCTCTCACACCCTACCTACCCACCACTCCACCCACTACCCACTACCACCCACCCATCCACCCTCAACCTACCACCCACTCCTCCTCACCCTACACCCACACCACCCACCTCACCCTACCACCCACCCACTCCACCCACTCCACCCACACTCCTCCCACACTCCTGTCACACCCACCTCCCACTCACCTCTACCCACCCACTCCACCCTACACCACCACCACCTCCACACTACACCCACACTCCACCCCCTCTTACACCCACACACCCACACTCCACCCACGCACAATCTACCACACCCACACTCCACCCACGCACACTCTACCACACCCACACTCCACCCACTCACACTCTACCACACCCACACTCCACCCACGCACACTACCACACCCACACTCCACCCACTCACACTCTACCACACCCACACTCCACCCACTCACACTCTACCACACCCACACTCCACCCACTCACACCCTACCACACCCACACTCCACCCACTCACACCCTACCACACCCACACTCCACCCACTCACACCCTACCACACCCACACTCCACCCACTCACACCCTACCACACCCACACTCCACCCACTCACACCCTACCACACCCACACTCCTCCCACGCACACTCTGTCACACCCACACTCCACCCACTCACACTCTACCACACCCACACTCCACCCACTCACACTACCACACCCACACTCCACCCACTCACACTCTACCACACCCACACTCCACCCACTCACATTCTACCACATCCACACTCCACCCACGCACACTCTACCACACTCCACCCACTCACACCCTACCACATCCACACTCCACCCACTCACACCCTACCACACCCACACTCCACCCACTCACACCCTACCACACCCACACTTCTCCCACGCACACTACCACACCCACACTTCACCCACTCACACTCTACCACACCCACACTCCACCCACTCACACTCTACCACACCCACACTCCACCCACTCACACTCTACCACCCCCACATTCCACCCACTCACATTCTACCACACCCACACTCCACCCACTCCATTCTACCACATCCACACTCCACCCACGCACACTCTACCACACCCACACTCCACCCACGCACAATCTACCACACCCACACTCCACCCACGCACACTCTACCACACCCACACTCCACCCACTCACACTCTACTACACCCACACTCCACCCACGCACACTACCACACCCACACTCCACCCACTCACACTCTACCACACCCACACTCTATCATGTGGGAGTTCGATACGTGGATTAGGGTAGAAATACTCACGTAGGCTGTTATACGTATATTGGCGATATGTGGAGAGAGACCTGCCAGCCGTTACCTATCTCCTTGCTACCACTCGATATACTGGCTCGCCGGCTGCCCAGTACCCAGTGGGTCTTTGAATACTGCTGAGGTCAGCACAATATGAAAGACCGTGACTCAAGAGACGGTTGATCGTTGAGTCAGACGGTACTGGTAACTGGTTACTACTACTGAGACTGGTAACTGGTTACTACTACTGAGACTGGTAACTGGTTACTACTACTGAGAGCTCGGCGACGCTAACGTATGTCGTCCCGACATACAACTAATACAAACTAGAGATGGTAGGTATACGGCTTGGGCTGATTCTATACAATGTCAAAGTACACAACATTAAACATTAAAAATACATAAGTAGAACAATGGAATGAAAGCTTACGTAACTGAAACTGTAATGCAATACAAGGTATACGATAGTACAACTTAAAACTCAACAATTGAACAACGAACTCTACGTTGAGAATACAAGTGATAAAAAAAAAATTTTGATCGATCGATCTGTATTCGTGTGATCTACGGATTCTGAGGAAGGAATATATACAAAGAAAGAGTGTTTAACAGAAAGGCAGATTCGGTGCACGCAAATCTAGACTGTTAACTCTCAGAATGCGGAGAGAACATGAACACAAAAAAAAAATTCTTGAATACTGATAAGTTGATACTGTAATTATTCATCTATACAGGTTATTTACATTTAACCCCAACTCTGCTAGGGTAAGATTGGCATATGCAGAATGGGTGTCATCTCTGGGAGGATCAAACTCTGTAGCATAGGCTAACTCATGCTGTATTTGAGGCGAATCTGAATTGGAAGTTACAAATGATACTTGAGGATTTCTCAATACCTGTCGTGTACGTAGGGAATAACGACATTCAGGTTGATCGTCTGACTGAGTATCAGAGGAAGAGAGTACAGGATCAGGAGGATTGTCAGAGTCTGTCACATTAGTCTGGGTTGGAACATCATTATCATCACATACTAACTTCATATGATCCAAATGCGATTCTTTATACTGACCAGTACTAATCTCTCTAACCTTATACTTATTTCCAGTGATATGTTCAACTACTCGATAAGGACCAACAAACCTTTGATCAAGCTTTGGCATTGCAGACGTTTTGTTAAAATTAGTCAGCATAACTCTCGAACCTACTTTGATTTTGGATGGCTTTGATCGAGTGTTTGCGACTCTTGTAAATTCAGCTGTTGATTTATGAAGTGTTTCACGGATTCTTCTAAAAACACTTTGAGCTAAGCTGGTACGAGTTGCTACGAAATCATCAGGGTTGTAATTTGGTTTCGGATTAGAATACAACAACTCATAAGGCAAACGTTTATCTACACCGTACAATGCATAATGTGGAGTGTCACCAATAGAAACATTGTAAGCAGAATTTATAGCACACTGCACATCAGGTATAACTTCATCCCAAGTTTCACTATTGGGATTGATAGTGGCTCTCAAGACATCAAGTACTTTCTTATTGGTTCGTTCCGCTAACCCATTGCTGGCAGGATGATGAGGAACAATGGTGGATTTAGTGATCTTGTACAAGGTACACAAATTTTCAAGAATTTCATTACAGAATTCACCTCCATTATCTGTTACTAGGGACTTAGGGGTGGTATGCCTGCAGATAATGCGTTCTTTAAACGCTTTAGCTACTGTCTCGGCAGTCTTATCTGCAATAGGAACTAACTCGCAATATCTGGTGAAATGGTCTACCATAACACACAGATGTTTGTTACCTTGGAGGGAACATTGGAAATTAGTTAACAAATCTAGCGCAACTCTTTCCCAAGGTTCGCTAGTAGTTGGATACACTTGGATTGGATTAGGACCATTAGCATTGCCTTTATGTTGCATGCAGACACTACATTTCCTAACATACTCAGAAATATCAGTTGCCATACGAGGCCAAAAGTATTTCAATCTGGCTTGTTTTACTGAACGATCCATACCAGGGTGTGCAACACCTGGTACATCGTGAACTAGCTGTAAGGCTACATTCACTAGTGACTGTGGAATTACTAACTGGTATACTCTTCTGCTAGGAGTACCCAACTCGGCTGTTCGATACAGTAATTCTTGGTTCATGAGAAAGTCACTGATGGGTGCTGGTGGCTTCACAGTCAGAATAAGATCTTCCTGGAGCAGGAATCGAATCACACCAGACCACATGGGATCTGTTCGTTGAGCATTCTTTACATCTTCAGCACTAAATGGAGGGTCTGCAGTTACTATACTAACATGTCGCGATAAGGCATCTGCGACTACATTTGACTTGCCAGGTAAATGCTCAAAGGTGGGATTGAACTCTTGGATAGTCAAGGTCCATCTAGCTAACCTTCCAGTAGGTTGTTTGTTCTGGAATAAGGGTATCAGTGGAGCATGATCTGTCAAGACATGAACAGAGTACTGATAAATAATGTCTCGGAAGTGCTTTAAAGACCATACTATTGCTAAAGCTTCTTGCTCAGTTACTGTATAATTACGTTCAGCCTTTGTAAGGACTCGGCTAGCAAATGCAACTGCGTTGTACTTGCCATCGGTCTTCTGAGCTAGTACGGCACCTATGCCAATTGAACTAGCATCAGTTGTCAGATAGAAAGGCTTAGAAAAATCTGGAAATTTCAATATTGGAGCAGAAGTTAGCTTTTCTTTTAGAGTTTGGAATGCTCTTTCTTGACGGAAGGTCCAAACAAAAGGAGCATCTTTCTTAAGCAACTCAGTTAGAGGAGCAGCTATGGAAGAAAAATTGGCAATGAAAGCTCTATAAAAACCTGCTAAGCCCACAAAGGATCTTACGGCATCAGCAGTTTTGGGAGTTGGAAAATTTAGTACTGCAGTTACTTTACTTTGGTCAGTCGTAACCCCTCTAGGAGTGACTACGTGACCAAGAAACTTAATTTCTGATCTGAAAAATTGACATTTTGACAGTTTGATCTTTAAATTGGCTTCTTCAAGCTTACCAAGTACTACATCAAGTCTTTTCAAGTGTGTATCCACGTCTTTAGACATGACGATTACGTCATCTAAGTACACCATAAGTGCATTACCTATGAGACCTCTAAAGATATTAGTCATGAGCCTTGAGAACGTGATAGGGGAAGATCGTAATCCAAATGCCATACGGAGGTAGTGATAATGACCTGTAGGAGTGGAGAATGCAGTTAGTTCTTGGCTGTCCTCGTGAAGAGGGACTTGCCAAAACCCTTGTAACAAATCTAGGGTTGAAAAGACTTTGTTATCTCCAATATTACGTAAAAGATCACCCAGTACAGGGAGTGGAAAGCGATCTGGAATGGTTTTTGCGTTTAACTTCCTAAAGTCAATTACTGGACGCCAAGTACCATCCTTCTTAGGTACTAGTATCAAGGGTGCATTCCAAGGTGAATTGCTAGGTGCAATAACTCCATCATCAAGCATTTGATTGATCAATTCTTCTGCGACAGCAACTTGTGAATGAGGCATTCTGTACGCAGGTATGTAGATAGGTCTAGTACCAGGTTCAAGTGGAATACGATGGGACAATAAGTTCGTTATACCCATCTTCTCACCTGGTAAAGCAATGGCTTTACGACGTTTGTTCAACAGAGTCAACAAACGCTTGACTTCATCTGGGAAGTCAGTGGGAGCTAAGTCTTTCTCCTCAACTGGTGGAACAGATTGATCTAGTGCAGTGGATGTGGTCTCCCCGGCAGAAATAGCACCGACCCACTGGTCAGGTGACAACTCATCCTCTACCTGAACAGGGTAAGGATAGTGAACAAGGTCAACAAGATTGGTATTTGCTCTAAGGCGAACACTGTGACCAGAAGTGTTGGCCAGGTAGAAATGGATCTTACTATCTCTTACAACATGTAAGGATGGTTCAACAAATAGACCTTTTACTTTGCAGGAATCACTGTCAACTAGGACGTTATCACCATCTGGAACACTAGGAACAACTACAGACACTCTAGTGAGAGCACTAGCCGCAACAGAAACGTCTTTCTGCAGACGGCATGTGACGTCAACAAGAGATGGCATTACTAGTTGCAAGTAATTGTTTTCCGACAAGGCGTCCCCTGTGGAGAAACTACTACTCGAACTAGCAGGCATTGCAAGGGTAGGTTGAGCACTCAAGGCCTGAGCGTCCTCGGACACTTGAGACATCGGGCTATCCTGCAATTCTGAAGGTATAGGTGGAACACTGATGGGAGTGACAGAATTACCAGTGCCTGACCGCTTGGGTACGCTACTGGAGAATGCATTAGCTTGTAAGGAATTTATCATGTGGGAGTTCGATACGTGGATTAGGGTAGAAATACTCACGTAGGCTGTTATACGTATATTGGCGATATGTGGAGAGAGACCTGCCAGCCGTTACCTATCTCCTTGCTACCACTCGATATACTGGCTCGCCGGCTGCCCAGTACCCAGTGGGTCTTTGAATACTGCTGAGGTCAGCACAATATGAAAGACCGTGACTCAAGAGACGGTTGATCGTTGAGTCAGACGGTACTGGTAACTGGTTACTACTACTGAGACTGGTAACTGGTTACTACTACTGAGACTGGTAACTGGTTACTACTACTGAGAACTCCACCCACTCACACTCTACCACACCCACACTCCACCCACTCACACTCTACCACACCCACACTCCACCCACTCACACTCTACCACACTCCACCCACTCACACTCTACCACACCCACACTCCACCCACTCACACTCTACCACACCCACACTCCACCCACGCACACTACCACACCCACACTCCACCCACTCACACTCTGCCACACCCACACTCCACCCACTCACACTCTTCCACACCCACACTCCACCCACTCACACTCTACCACACCCACACTCCACCCACTCACACTACCACGCTCCACCCACTCACACTACCACACTCCACCCACTCACACTCTACCACACCCACACTCCACCCGCTCACACTGTACCACACCCACACTCCACCCACTCACACTACCACACCCACACTCCACCCACTCTTACTCTACCAAACTCATACCCCACCATACCCCCTCTCTCTCTCTCTCTCGGTACACCATACCCATAAATTGTAGCTAACCCTACCACCCTCTACACCATTTATCTATTCCCATAAATGAACCACGGTAACTGATAAGGTAAGTGGGTAGGAGGGTGTTAGTCGACTGGTTTGAGTCGCATCCTGGGGGACAAGACTGAAGGACCTAAATGGAAATAAGACAGACAGTTCCCGATGACGCACTGACTTTCTTGAGTTATCCTGGGTGGCTAACCCTCCGAGTTAAAAGCTCGTTCACTGATGCACTCAGTTCACACACTGAGGTCCGGAGATCGAATCCCCGATACGGCTGGAAAACATTAGGACGTGTTTCCTTAAGACACTTGCTGTCCGTGTTCACCCATCAATACAAAATGGGTACCTGGGTGTTAGTCGACTGGTGTGGGTCGCATCTTGGGACAAAACTAACCTAATTTGCCCGAAAATCTCTGCGTAACAAGCGGCTTTCTATATAGTAGTATGTCATTGATGTCAGTTATTTATTATTATTATTATTATTATTATTATTATTATTATTATTATTATTATTATTATTATTATCTTATCCTGTGGCAGCGTGAGTGTGGACAAGCACTGTTGTGCTGTGTGGAGTGTGGAGTGGCGTGACTCCCAGGTAGTCAGCAGTAGCGCCACCAAGAAAACACTTACACCCGCAGGAGATAGACCTCCCTCCTTCAGGAGACTTGTCATCGACATGCAGGTGAGCGGTGTGTAGTGAGTGTTGTGTCTACTCACCTACGTGTGGTTGTAGGGGACGATTCACAGCTACTTGCCCTGCCTCTTCGCTGATCGGTATTAGGTCCACTCTCTTCCTGCTCCAAGAGCTTTATCATACCTCTTCTTAGAGATGTGTATAAATCATGTGTGTGTGTGTGTGTGTGTGTGTGTGTGTGTGTGTGTGTGTGTGTGTTTGAAAAGTATTTACTGACGTCGCTGTGCTCATATATGTTCATCTGATCTCCGTAATCTGCCCCCTTTGTCTCCCACTCTACTCTCTTCATAATCATTTTATCGTTCTCAAACAGGAATATATAAAATTCAATTTCGTCTGCCATGTCATCGCTCATATAAGTTAAGACCAGTATTAGTCTCAGTAATTATGTACATGACGCCCTCCGTACATAGTGCCGCTTCAGAGATTAGTTCTCTCACCACCTGTAACTCATTCTGTGAGTGGCAACTTTAAAAGACAAGCATATCGAGATCACAATGAGTCTTCCTCAGACCTACTACTGTTTACAAGTAACCATATAATAAGCACTTACAGCAGGGACCACCGACGAGTGGGTCAGAGATCGCCTACGTCCTGGTATCATCATCAGAGGATGGAACAATCAAGGAGTGGATCTTTCTCAAGGGAACCATCCTGTGCTGCACCAGTAAGTCTATTATTATTATTATTATTATTATTATTATTATTATTATTATTATTATTATTATTATTATTATTATTATTATTATTCAAGGAAAAGGACTGTACTTTTTATAAACAACTAAAGAAGTACGGACGTGGTGAATGTATCGCGATTCATAGACGGAGGATCAAGCCCCCACCACTTTGTGCGGAATGACACAAACACACACGAGCTTACCAGGTCATGAAATACAATCAACTCACTCCGGTGGCCTGGTGGCTAAAGCTTCCGCTTCACACACGGAGGGCCCGGGTTCGATTCCCGGCGGGTGGAAATTCCGACACGTTTCCTTACACCTATTGTCCTGTTCACCTAGCAGCAAATAGGTACCTGGGTGTTAGTCGACTGGTGTGGGTCGCATCCTGGGGGACAAGATTAAGGACCCCAATGGAAATAAGTTAGACAGTCCTCGATGACGCACTGACTTTCTTGGGTTATCCTGGGTGGCTAACCCTCCGGGGTTAAAAATCCGAACGAAATCTTATCTTAACGAATAATAGATTATAATCCTACAGTTCTGGAGGCGAGAAGTACAGTGCCTGCACTCTGAAGGAGGGGTGAAGATGTTGCAGTTCAGAAATGTCGTCTGAACTACGATGTCAACACATTTCAGACTAGACATCGATAGGTTCACCCTATTTCGGTGAAAGACGACCAGTGTGTTTAAGAAAGCCCTACAATTTTTGATGCTAGTCTTGTTATTAATTATCGAGGTACTCGACAAAGAAAATAATAATTATTAAATATGATTATCATTTATTTTAGAAGTACAAAACCATTTATGCTTGAAAATTTTTTAAACGTTCTTCGCGTGATATAATTTTTGACTGTTCTCAATTCTTATACTTTTCTGTAGCTTTGTTGAATGTTCGTATACCCTTGTGGTTGTCTCTGAGGATCTGTGGAGGATTGGAAACTTTGCTGGGGAGGAGTGGTGACCCTTCTGGAGGAGCAGGTCCTAATAATGTTGGGGGCCTTCCTCTACCCCAGAAAGTCCCAGCCACCTCTATGCATTTCCGACCTGGGGACAAGACCACTTACCTAGTGGGAACCGCTGCTGGGGACGTCCTGCTGGTGAGTGTGAGAGCTATGCTAGGATTATACTATGGCTACCCTAGGGCTATATCAAAACTACTCTGAGGCTACACAAGGACTTCCCTTGGGCTACGCCAGAGATGTCCTGGGATTATATCAGGGCTACCCTAGGGGTTCATTTAGCTGTATCAATACAGAACTACAGACGAGTTACATAGGATCTGAAGTAGATCTGTGTGAAGAATGACTTCAGGATAGACGACTCTAAGAGTCAACACCAGGACTTAATTTTTACAGCAGATTTGTGATACAATTGTCATTCATAACATTTTCCTGACTCTGCCCCAGCACGATGCTGAGAAAGAGAGAGACAGACGGTGGGGGGGGGGCGTATGCTCGTGTTTCCTACAATAAAATACTCCCTGTTGCCTTTACCACGGAAGATGCCTTGAATCACAACACCCAAAGTTGCCTACGCCTGAACCACTACACCTGGTATTCTCCCCAACAGTGTCGGACGTTCGAGAGAGAGCGTGTGGGAGGCGTGTACGAGGGTCACAGCGCCTTGGTGACCCGCGTGTCTTGGCGTACTACAGGGGAGGATGCCAACTCTATCTTCCTCTCCGCCGCTCTTGACGACTCCATCAGGGTCTGGCACATTGACAAGCCCGTTCCCATCTGCGTCCTTAAACTGGTCGAGGTGAGGCATGTGTTTTGAAGCTGATTGATGTGGGGGTCATGGATGTTGTTGCTGGTAGATTTGAGTATTAGAAGCCCGCGTGTATGGTCAAGGTATTCCGTGCCTTTGAGCCTGTCAAACTGAGTATTATGCGCCTTCATATTTTGTCAGTGCAAATTAAGGTATTATGGGTCCTCGCTCTGTTCGAAATATTCGGTGTTCTCATGCAGTTCGAAGTGAATAGCCTTTGCCCTTAATTTTCGGAGGCAACATATAACCAGAGTAAAATTAAGCCCTTAATTTGAAATGAAAGTTAGACGACGTTTCATTTCAAGTGACCAGTGATAATAACTCAGTCCACAAACAGAAACGTCATCCATTTTTTATATGAAATTTGTGTGTTGTAAATTGTTCAAGCCAATGTATTTAAACTTCTGTTCTTCAACAACCTGCTTAGATTTACTGAATGAACGTCAGAATAGCCTGAACTAGCCTAATTTCTGCCCATTTTCTTTCATGCTGGGAGATACTGATGTATCATAATGCATGAAGATTCACCAGAGTGAACCCTTCAAATCGGGTGTCTTGGTTGAGGCTTTTGATTCTGGGAATTGAAGCTGCCCTTCCATTCCTTTGATCGAGCCAGGTTGTCTTCTGTTCCCAAGCTTTACGTTTCTCTGTAATTGCAATACTACTGATGTCTCATTATTCTGTATGGTAGTCCCTCACACGCGCGTAGTTGATGGTGGCAGCGTCCCTTATCCATCACCCCCTCTCATTCAAATCCAAATCCAGCAGACAGTATCAGGCGGGTACCTGGACGCATGCTGGTGTCCCTGGTATGGGAATTTGATTGCAGGCGTGCATGGGGGCGGCCTCCACCTCTGGGACATCTCTCTCTCCACCCACACACCCATCCTCACCCACCAGCACCCAGGGGCCACCTGCGTCGCCTTCAGCCCCCATACCAGGGTAGGTAAAAAAATTCTGCATAGAGCCAAGGTACATAAAATCTTACATAACTCTGTGATACATAATATTCTCCTGCTTAACACCACAGTATGTAAAACCTTTGTGTATAGCTCGAGCGTATATATGACATCTTCTTGCATAACACAAGGGTACGTAACACAAGGCTATATAACTGCAGTTGTTTGTTGAAGCTATTATTGAGCCATAGTACATGGCACCTTAAGGCAGAGCAGAAATACTCTAATTTGAAAAAATAAAGATGTTTTTGAAGAAGAATGTTGTATCTAGGTATAGATTATTATATCGATAACTCAATATATGATAATTTTCCTTTGGCAAAATAAATTACAGTCGATCTCCCAAATGACTTTAATTACAATACATGAGTTACTATCTTATAATATGTCACTTTAATTTAGTTTCAGTTAAATTCACTATATGTGAATTCTTTTCCTTTATAATATCCTTGAACTATAGCTGTGTTATATGATGATATTTGCGATGTTACAGAACGTGGTAGTGGGTGACTCTGATGGACGTCTCAGTGTAATTCACCTTGAAGGGTTGCAGCTCTCAGCTAGCATTTTCCTCAGATACTCTACCAAAATTTCTAAGCTAGCCAAGATTGGCGTCATCCCTGTGGATTGCTCCTCCTGAGGTTAACTTTGGGTCACTGAAACAAGGCTGTAGCGGAGTGAGGTCATCTACAAGTCACTTAAACAAGGCTGTATTGGAGTGAGGTCAACTATAGGTTACTAAAACAAGGTTGTATTGGAGTGAGGTCAACTACAGGTTGCTGAAACATGACTATAGTGAAGGAAGGTTGAATAAGGGGTCACTGAAGCAAGGCCATAATGAAGTGAGATCAACTTCAGATCCCTAAATTAGTCATGGCGGAATCTACAAGTGTCACAACACTGGAATAAGAACTTGTTGGTTATATCGTATGATTGCTTGCACCAAGAGCAATGTAGAATTGCAAATATAGTATCAGTATAATTGTGTAATATTGCCTTTGCAAAATAATTAGAGAAATGTCTTGTTACTTTATATAAACTTCGTTTCATATTCATGACCAAACATTCATCAACAACCATCACTCGAAGATGTCCCGGATTTTCTTCCAATAACTGAGTGTTTAAACTTACTAGACTTTTTAATAAACTGTATATACATTATTTACCTTTTTTTACCCTGCTTGTCAAACTGAAGTGAGGATTTTATGATCGGAAGAATTATTATGGGTCCCTCCCGAGGATGGGAGGGACTCATCCTCGGGATCAGTGTCAGAGAATGAGAGGTAATCAGGCTTGATCCAAGGGAGTAGCTTCAGTTCCTTGAATCAAGAGCTCTTCGTCAGTATCGAGGCACCCTCTTGCAGGGTCATAAACAGGAGTGGGAGTTATGTGAGAGGATTTTAACACAACGTTGATGTTACCAGGATGCTTGACTTGGGACCACGATGCATTTAAAGGAAGGTTGCTTGATGTCGGCAAAGAGCTCTAGATCCAAGGAATGGTCCTATCATCTCTTTACCTGGATCAAACGTAATTATGTTCTATTCCACAGACACGGTATGAACCCTACAAGCTCAGCGTTCCCCCATACTTATGATAACAATAATAATTTCATAAAGGGGAAGAAACAAGGACGGGTGCTGAGTGAGCCAACAATACAACATGTGAAGCTCAGTTAACATGACAGTCATTGAAGGCAAATCAAAGGCCAAGGTAACCTATGTCTTAGTTTATTCAACCAACGTCATAACAAACTTAACAATAGATCCCACAAACGTAGGTACTCATGAAATGATAAAAACCCAAGATAACGCAAAGGACAGAAGTTACTCTTCAATCCTCTCCTATATTATTATTATAATCAGGGGAAGCGCTAAACCCGTAGGATTATACAACGCCTGTTGGGGGGGATGTGGAAGGCATTCAGGCTTAATTCAGGGAACTGGAGCACAGATCCAATTCCCTAGATCAAGAGCCCCTCGCCAGCGTCAAGGAACTTTTCTTGAGAGGAATCCTGGGATAGCCCAGAAAAGTCAAAGTGACTTATTTCCATTGGGGTCCTTAATGGTATATAATGCCAAGAAGTAGATGTGCAGGAGTTGAATATCTTCAGTGTTAGATAGTATAGATACCCAACGTCTTATTCATCCATTACCCATATTAATAGTGTAGTAAGGATGAAGAAATAACTAAAAAGGCATTAAAACTATAATTTTTAAATGCGTGGACCAATATGCCAGTGGAAGGCCTCGGTCAGATGACCAAAAGCTCCAGCTATGGATCATCATATGACTAAGATCCACGTCAGGAAACATTTGTCCTGTTTCCTGACAAGCCTAAATAAATGTGATCATAAATGTCTCTCAGTCTTCCGAGTATATGAATCAATGCTTACAATGTACACTATTTTACACCCACCAGGGTCTTCATGGTTGGCAATATAAACACAAATGCAGTATAATGTGATCCTTTATTGACTACGTTTCGCCCACACAGTGGGCTTTTTCAAGTCACAAACAGAACTACCTGGGGTGGAAGGAACGCGAGTATTTATAGTCCGGCTGAGGTCAGGTGAAGAATGCTGCATCTGATGATGTACCGAGTTGGGTTGTAGAGTCTAAAAACTCGGTACATCATCAGATGCAGCATTCTTCACCTGACCTCAGCCGGACTATAAATACTCGCGTTCCTTCCACACCAGGTAGTTCTGTTTGTGACTTGAAAAAGCCCACTGTGTGGGCGAAACGTAGTCAATAAAGGATCACATTATACTGCATTTGTGTTTATATTGCCATTGTGTCGGTATTTTATACCATTTATTTCCGTCTTCATGGTTGAAATATGCAGACCAACTTAAATTTTCCGTGTTCCTCTCAATATGGGTTTTCCAAACATCTATTAGGAAATAATAATAATAATAATAATAATAATAATAATAATAATAATAATAATAATAATAATAATATCACTAATAACAAATGCACAGTAGTTATGATAACTAATACTAATAACACAATAAATTCTAGGCTAGTAGTGAAATCCGTCCTTTTATAAATAAGAAAGAGCAAACATCCTAACTATCCCCCAGCACAGTTTGTCACTACGTACTTGCAATTTTTTTTTATATATTAACACAAATAATACATATATTTCAAGGCCCGCAGCACACCAGGGCCAGTGGTTAATATTGACGCTATGGCCAGTCAGCGGGGAATATAACATTTTGAACAGCCAGGGAAGGAAAAGAAGGTAGGGCAAGAGAAAGGGGGAAGAGAGATATGTGTAATTAAGTGAGAGAGAAGATGGGGAGATGACGGGAAAGCAAGATGTAATCCACGATGAACCGACTGTATTCAAAGGCGCACCAGTACCATATCTATCGCTGGAGGAGTAAGGTTATGTTGTTTTAAGCTGGGTTAGGTTTGATTTCGTTGAATTAGGTTACGGTGCGTTTCTTACTTTTACACAACATAAAATGATGTTCCTGACGAAACCAACCTAATGGACATTTCTAGGAATAAATTATAGTCAAACTCACACAAGGACCGAATCTCAACAATTATCAAATTATATCATATATTTATTAAAATCATTATAATAATTAACAAAATTACCAATACTGCTTTTATAAAAATGCACAGTATATTATAACGGTAATGAAAAAAAAGATTATATAAGAGAGAGAAAAAGGAGATGTGAGAGAGCAATGAGACAATATATAATAAAGAGAGATTTAATGTTAAATACTATAATTTTACCTTTTTGTTATGAGTTATATATTGAGTGAAGAGAGAGCAATGGGGAGAACATGAATGAATACTCTGAATCATGAAAGTACATTTTAAGGATGAAATGTACGAAATGGAGATTATACAATTTCAACCATATTCTCTCTCATTTCGTGTTGATTTTCGATAAAATGTTGCTATAATTTTGATATAAATGGCCAGTGTGGTGCAGGTAAACAACATTTGAACTTGGCGGTGAAAAAGTTTGTGTACTGTAAGGTGCTGCCGCCTGCTGGTGATATGTGGCGTAACGCGCCGCTCTCCTCATATTTTACCGTTTTTATTGTATCTCTGGCCCTTGCTGGAGATAAAAGCCACCCTGACGCCACAAACGACTATTTAGCTTTCGACTACCGTGCAGTTTGCCGAGTTTTCATGATTATTTTTTTGTAAATTTGGTCAAATATTGACACATCCAACGGTTGAGACCGCAACTCCCAGGATGCATTTCGCTTGATAGTTTTAAACATGGCGGACACCTACAAACTTGGAGACCTAGTTTGGTGAGTTGTATTGGTATTTTGTGGCGTTACTTCGCTATACCTTTGAAAAATGGCGTGGCTGATCTGCCGATAAGGGTTGGATAATGATTTCTGTTTGTCTATTACAGGGCCAAGATGAAGGGTTTCTCTCCGTGGCCGGGTAAGGTGAGTGCTTGACGGGAGTGTGGGTCGCTAAGGTGGCCTCTGTGTCCTCCCCGGTAACACCTCATAGCTCCTCACTGCAGGCTACATGCTTCTCCTGGCCCTACACACACACGCCAGGATTCGTTTCTCGCGTGGAGGAAACATTTGGTGTCCATTAGAGTGGTGTGTGGGAGATGAGTCTTATCTAGGGGGGTACCTTAATGGAAGCATTTAATATTAATTGGTTTTGCTAGGCTCTTCTAGGTTAATTCTAAATGTTTTATCACCTCGGTATGCTTATAATAATCGTGTGTTTAATGCAAACATTGTAGAAATTTAAAACCTATCTGCAACCTTCAGCTCCTAGGTAGTGTGTTTATTTTTCAACACAAAAGAAGTCACGGTTGATTTCTAGGTAGGACTAGACATATGGAGAAGTCTCCTAATATGTGCTACCCCTATCCATCTAGCAGTAAATAGGCACCTGAGTGTTGCATGTGGGTTGCAGCCTAGAGATGACTGGAAGGTTTTCATTAAAAATGAATCGTAGCATTTCTTATTGTTTTCTTGGGCTAATAATCATCCAAGGTTAAATAATTACATAGGTATCTTTCCTGTATATTGAGCATAAAACTTTCTTAAACTCAAATTTGTAATAAACAACTGTCAGTGAATAAACAGAAGAGTAGACGAAGGGTGTCAGACTATTAATTTATGGCTAGTTTACCCTTCTGTTTATTCATGAAGTTTCTTTATTGAGGTGGAACTCAAATGTAAATGTTCAGTATTGCAGTAGACACACAGAGGTGGACTATATTAAACTTAGCATATAGTCCTTGACATATAAGTACAGGAAATTGCTGTGTTTATTATCAGCTTGGTCTCTTGGTATCAGATGCTGTATAGCTCTTGTGGCTTAGCGCTTCTTTTTGATTATAATAATAATAATTGGTGTCAGATGTCATAGGAAGTAGGATGCTTTGGCTATGTAGGTCTGTCGGCTGCAGAAACAACATTATACTTTATCAGAATTTAAAACCTAGCCTCAACTGGGCTGCAAAAGTATAGTAGTGCTTAAAGCTGGCCGCAGATATGAGCAATTGCAAATTTGTGCATGTCTGTATTAGGCAAAGTTCAGAAGGGTTTTCTACACTATATAATTTAGGGACTCAGTTTTCTTTAAAATATAAAAAAAAATTTATTAAAATTGTTAAATTTGATTATTTTTGTACCAAACTAAGGAAATATTTAGCAAAAGCAAAATAAAAATTTAGCAAGCTAAGCTCTTCCCTATTAATATAACAGTAGTAATGTTAACAATAATAATAATAAATCGCTACTGCAGTTGTATTATTTATTTTAAGAAATCATAGATTGAAATTGCCTCATATTCATGTTGCTTTTTTGCAGGATAATGACCAATGCATGTAGTTGTAATTGTAAGGACTCACAATGATAGATTTTGAGTACAGTGAAGTTGGGGCATCAGAGAAGGAAGTGTTTATCCATATCCAGCTAGTTGAGACCCTTTTATAGGTAGAGGATCAAGGTATTTAGAGTGGCCCACACGAAGTCGTATCAGGATCACATCCAATGCCCAGGTGGGGTGCCACACTCATGCACAGGGCTCGACAAAGGATTGCATGGAACCCATCCCCAAGATGGAGTTCTGACTGAGGGAACAAGACTTGAAAGATGTAGGTTAGGTTAGACTGTAATCTGGCTTTAAGATTAGATTAATGACATGCATAAGGTTGTCAAGGGAATTCGATCATTAATTAAATCAACAGTCGTAATCTACTCCAGGCTCCTTCCCCAACCTTTTCAAATGAGTTTATTTCTTCTCCCATTACCTACTATAGTAAATTACAGATACATATACAGTGTAAAATAATTGTATTTACTTTACTATGAACCGTGTTTTATTTGCATTAAATGCTTATACAGTATTTAAACTGGGTAGTAGATTGATTGGCATCAGCTGCCCAGGGAGGCACTGAAGGAATGCCAGTCTTCCTGGGCATATAAGATAGCAGGTAAATCTTAACAACTTCTACTTACTGTACATTCAGTATAGTATACACTCATCTTCAATTTTCCAAGTTCATTACTAAATATCTTAAAGTTTTTATTCACATAATATTTCCTCTGTAATTTAGGAGGCCTGGGCACTATTGACAGTTAACAGATGATTAAAAGAACCTTGATAATAAGTCCCAACCAATCCTCAGAAAATGAGGACATCTGTATTAGGTTTGGCGGTGTGCAAACATCTTGCTCTCACCTGAGCATCAGTGACAAATTTTTCCCATTGTTTCTAGGATGCTTGCCCTAGTCTTATTCTGCCTGCAGGGCACAGTAAAGACTGAGGCACTACTCATCTGCTCTGGTTTTCCTCTCTGCTGGGGCTTAGGCAAGGGGTCCACCTGACCTGATTGAAAACAGTTCACATTTCTGCTTGAAAGGAGAAATTCCTTTTACTTTTCCTTTCTTTTCCTTTTATTGATCATCTTTGGGTAAAACCTCTTCATGGGAGAACGGACACTGAACTGGAGGACTGAGTTGTTTGTTTCACATGTCTGCTTCTTATAATAATTGTATCTTTATTTTTACAAGTACATGTACAAGGTATACAGGCCTAGCTGACATCAATGACAAACTACTATATAGAAAGCTGCTTGTTATGCTGAGCATTTCAGGCAAATTAGGTCAGTTTTGTCCCAGGATGCGACCCACACCAGTCGACTTAACACCCAGGTACCCATTTTACTGATGGGGAACGTAGACAACTGGTGTAAGGTAACACGCCCAATGTTTCTGCCCTCACCGTGTGAGGCGAGAGCTTTAGCCACCAGGCCATGGATGTTATATTTTGCTGGACACAAGTGGAGACAGTTTGTGCATACAAATGTTAAATGTACTGTACTGTCTATGAAATTGGGTTGTTGTCATTCTGTAAAAGAAGACTATTTGGGTTAGTAGCCTCAGAGTTAGTAACTCAGGATAACCCAAGAAAGCTAAGTAGTGTCACTTATTTCCATTGGGATTCTTTAAGGTCCTTCCTTTGGATGTGATCCACAACAGATGACTAACTCTCCTGTACAGTATTTACCACTAGGTAGTGGGCTGTGGGTGTTAGGAGTCTTGTTTGTTTGTTCTTCTTGCCTTGTCTAGGGTTGTGAGCTGAATACACCACCTCTGTAGAGTGTGAGCTTAAGAATTTTTAGAAATGCCCACTCATCATCACTCTCTGATCAGTGTTTGGTGAGTATGTATGTACCTATATATATATATATATATATATATATATATATATATACACACACACATATATATATATATATACATATGTTGTGCCGAATATGTAAAACTGGTCAATTAGCAAGAACTCATTTAAAATTAAGTCCTTTCTAAAATTTTCTCTTATACGTTTAAAGATATATTTTTTCCATTAATGTTAATGTAAAAATTTATAATTTTGCACCAAAAGAATCTTATAAAACTTACCTAACCTTATTATAACAAGTGCAATTTATTTTAGCCTAACCCAACTAAATATATTTTAAATACGTTTACAGTAATTTAATACTAAAGAAACACAATGAAATATATTTTTTTCGTTAGGTTCAGAATGATTTTTGCGAAATTATTGCATACACAAATTTTCGCTTGTCTTATATGGCAAGATGAGCGTTGCTATTTAACCCAAAATTGCAAGATCTGCCTATTCGGCACGTGTGTGTGTGTGTGTGTGTGTGTGTGTGTGTGTGTGTGTGTGTGTGTGTGTATGTATGTATGTATGTACTATGTATGTATGCATGCATGCATGCATGTATGCATGCTAAGAAATTAGAGCAAGTGCAAAGGTTTGTGACAAGGTTAGTTCCAGAGCTAAGGGGAATGTCCTACGAAGAAAGGTTAAGGGAAATCGGCCTGACGACACTGGAGGACAAGAGGGTTAGGGAAGACATGAAAACAACATAGAACATACTGTGTGGAATAGACAAGGTGGACAGTGACAAGATGTTCCAGAGAGGGGACACAGAAACAAGGGGTCACTCTTGGAAGTTGAAGACTCAGATGAGTCACAGGGATGTTAGGAAGTATTTCTTCAGTCATAGAGTGGTCAGGAAGTGGAGCAGTCTGGTGAGTGATGTAGTGGAGGCAGGAATCATACATATTTTTAAGACATGGTATGATAAAGCTCATGGAGCAGGGAGAGAGAGGACCTAGTAGCGTTCAGTGAAGAGGTGGGGCCAGGAGCCGAGTCTCGACCCCTGCAACTACAATTAGGTGAGCACGCACGCACATACGCACACACATGCACACACGCACACATACGCATACATACGCATACATACGAGCACACATACGCACACATACGCACGCACATACGTACACATACATACGCACACACATACGCACACACATGCACACGTGCACACATACGCTCACACATATGCGCACACATACGTGCACACATAGGCACACACATACTTGCACACACACAGGCACACACATAGGCACACACACAGGCACACACACAGGCACACACATAGGCACACGCACACATACACACGCACACACATACACACGCACACACACATGCACACACATGCACATACGCACACATGTGCACACATACGCACACATGTGCACACATATGCGCGTGCACACACACACACACACAGAGAGTGAGGGAGTGGTACCTTGACTTGCAAGTTTAATTCGTTCTGTGACCAAGCTCGTAACTCAATTTACTTATATATCAAATAAATTTTCCTCGGTGAAATAATTGAAATGCCATTAATCCGTTCTAGCCACCAAAAAACGCCCCAGGGGCAGGAGAAAATACTTCAGCATAACGCTACTATCAACTCTACGGCTTATTTATCTGTCAGAATTCATCTAATATGACATAAACACTATAAGTAACATAGAAACATAATATATACTCTAAAATGAATTAAATAGGCCATAATATGGCGAGTGTCCAGGACCAGTCCGAGCATATAAAATTATTACTGCTCCTTCCTATAACGTGTTCTTTGGTCCTGGGTAAGAGAAAAATGGAGTTTTTGAGAGGCTAACTGCGCTAGATCACTAGTGCAGCGATATACAGTGGAACCTGCATTTTCATTTTTAATCTGTTCCAGTGTCAGACGAAAACCAAATTCGATGAAAACTGAGGCAATATTTCCCATAAGAAATACAGTGGAACCTCAAATATCGAACTTAATCCGTTCCAAGAGCTAGTTCTAAATTCAAAAAGTCTGAAAATCAAAGCAATATTTCCCATAAGAAATAATGGAAATACAATTAATCCGTTCCAGAAACCCAAAAATATTCACAAAAAAATACATTTTATAGAGATTAATTACAGTATTACATACACACAACAAATACTATAGTGTTCAATTATGTATATAAATATAAAATAAAATTTTTACTTACCTTTATTGATGATGGCATCTGGAAGATAGGGAGGAGGAGAGAGGTAGTTGGGGTTAGTGTTTGAAAGGAGAATCCCCCTCCATGAGGACTTCAGGTAAAGCCCCCTCTGGGGTTACTTCCCTTCTCTGTCTTTTAATGCCACTAAGACCAGCTTGAGAGTCACTGGACCCCTGTCTCACAAAATAACAGTCTACAGTCCTCTGTTTCTGGTGCCTCTTTAACATTTCCCTAAAATGGGACATGGTTCTGTCACTGAACTGGTTCCAGGAGTTTTCTGTACCAGATCGGCATGCAACTTCCTTGCCTTTTCGCAAATAATCGTCTCGGAAACACTATCACCTGCCATCTCTTTATCCTTGATCCACACCAGCAACAACTTCTCAACCTTTCCAACTATTTGTGGTCTTTTTTTGGTTAGCATATTAACACCTTTTGCAACATCAGCTTCCTTGATTTGTTCTTTCTTTGCCAGGATAGAACCGATGGTCGACTTGTTTTTCCCATACATCCTGGCAAGCTCAGCAAGTCTCACACCACTCTCATACTTCTGTATTATTTCCTTCTTCACATCTATGGCGTTTCTCACTTTCTTTACCACAGGGATACCACTAGCAAGTTTCTTTGGGCCCATGGTAGCTTATTTCACAGTCCCACAAGCACTAAACACAATGAAATAATCATAAAATGTTTGAATGAGAGCGCAGGTTAGTGTTCACTCAAGCATCAACAAAGCCAGACTGGCTCACGGGGCCTGCACGGGGATGCGGACAGAGCGGGCTGGCGGACAGGTCCGGTACCCATCGGCCCGAAAATAGGGGCGCGTTCAATAATAGGGACAAAGTTGGTTCGAAAAAGGGTTTTATTTTTGAAATGTTCGATAAGTGATACGTTCGAAATTTGAGGTTCCACTGTCATGTAAATCCAGTTAATCGTTCCAGACACCCCAAAGTATTGACAAAAAATATATTTTATAGAAAATAAATATAGCTTTACATATAGAAAACAGTGTTAAATATAAATGACTAATTTTAATGATAAATGAACATTTAACATCACACTTACCTTTAATTACCTTGAATTCATCAACGAATTCTTTGGCTGCACGTTTGTTCAAACACGCAGCCTCGCCATACCTGAACACACTGTGTATGTCAGATCGCTTCTTGAATTCTTCGAACCAGCCTCTGCTGGCCTTAAATTCACTAACAGCAGCACTCGTTCCAGACATTTTCTTGACAAGATCTGCATGCAGCTGCCTTGTCTTTTTGCAAATTATTGCCTCCACAGCACTCTCCTGCTAGCTGTTTTTTGTTGATCCACACCAACAACAGCTTCTCAACATCTTCGACTGTTTGTGATCTGTTTTGTTAGCACACTCGCCCCTTTCGCAATATCGGCTTCCTTGATTTCTTTTTTCTTCGCCAGGATGAAACTGATTGTTGATGAGGACTTCCCATACATTCTGGCGAGATCAACCACATGTGCAGCACTCATACTTTTCAACAAGTTCTTTCTTGAATTCTATCATGTTTCTTACCTTTATCAAAGGACCGGCACTCGGAACTTTCTTTGGCCCAAAGGTGGCTTATTTAGCAGTCACACACAATAAACAAGCACAAAAAACAATAGATTATTATGAAATGTTTCATATGAATGCACAGGGTAATGTTCACTCACTGAGAAACAACGCCACACTGGCTCAGAATGCATGCGTGGGAGGCTTTGTGTGCGTGCGGCAGGTGGACACGTTTGGTACAGCAGATGAAATCCAAGGTGAGGAACGAAAACGAAGACAATATTTTGACGAAAAAAGTCCTCAATACCCGAAATCGACAAAAACGGGGGCAGACGAAAACTGAGATTCCACTGTATGAATATCTTGGAAGTAAGTTATTGACTTATTTCATGAAGCCCACCATTTATTATTGAAGTAAATGCAATAATATTGACAGGAATCATAAAAAAATGATTGTTCTACATTTGGCTTGTGGAATATTGGAAACACAGTATTCCAAATATTTTGGGATTTGTGTGGGAGTAAAGGGCAAGATATTTGGCAAATGTCAGAACCTTAGCAACTTTATTTTTTTGTAGAATAACTGAAGATAATTACGTACATGATTACCTCCAGTGAGAACATCACACTAGCATTGTTTTATAAGTACCAAGTCCCAAAACCACCTTTTGTTGTGCTATTTAGGCCAGAGTTCTTGCCAAATGTCATTTCCAGGATTTTTTTTTTTTTCAGTAAATTTTTTTTTTCGCTTGTAACTCGGTTTTCGGCTCACAACTCAAAGCAAAAAATCGACCGAACGGCAGCTCGTAACTCGGAAAACTCATAAGTTGGGGCACTCATAAGTCAAGGTACCACTGTATATATATATATTTATTTATTTTTTTTTTCAACAAGTCGCTTAAATATTTTTGATTATCCGCTATTGATAAGTGATGATGCGCCCGTGTTTGGATAGAATCTGAGTTCCATCTTTCTGCTTCCAACTGTATTGAGTGTCTTGAATAAGGGTTGTCCCAGACATGATTGGAGGGAAGGAGTTGCAGGAGGTTCTAAGTGATAAAGACTTGAGCATCCAACAGACATGTGAGTATGGTGGATCAAAGTGAATTGAGGATTGTTTTTTCAAAGGCACAGTTTATTTCCACATAATACATATTTATACAGCAATGGGTGACACTTGATTACATGCAGAAAGCCTGTGGCTATGCAGAGCATTTGGGATTAGGTGTGCTGTAATAAACACTTGGGCAACAAGTTTTGTTGTGCAATGTCTTTTACCTTCTGATATGCATATATTGTACCAGGTCCTTGTATTCATTTATTGTGCTGCTGGAATGTGAGTGAGGTAACATGAAGGGATTCTGAGGAACTTGAGCCTTGGTGGTGGGAAGTATAATGCTTTGTGTGAGTTACACTTCTGTTTTAAATATTGTAATAGCTGGGTACTGAATATATCTTATGTAAGGCCCTTGCTGCTGTCATTCTTCTGTGTTTATTGGGCATATGGTGCCAATGCTGTTCAGGTTGTGTGTTTTTGGAGGACAGGTTTGGTTTGATGGTAATACCAGGTCTGATTTGATTTTGAGATATATACTTCTGTGGTACATTTTATTTGGCCTCTTCGCACACTCTCCTATTTCCTTTATAGTTTTCGGTTACACTATTGAGGTTGAATTTGAGCAGCCACTTTCTGACCATTTTTGTAGCCAGTCCAAGTTGTTTTGTAACTTTTGTCTGTTTTCATATGTTAATTTAATTCTCACTTAATGTTAACATGTACATGTTTTGTATGTTATGCAATTTATTGTGAAATTAATTCTCATCATTTTAGAATAAGTGCTCAGTTTATTTTTTTCTTTTTTTTTTGTAGGTCATACCTGCAAGGGATAATGTTAAGAAGCCTAGCAAGAAACACTGCCATTTTATATACTTCTTTGGCAGTGAAAACTAGTAAGTGTTGTTATAACAGTACTTTATTTGTCCATGCATAGTAAAAAGAAATTACCAATGCCTGCAATCTTGTTAAAGTTAATAAAGGAGATGCAGTCCATTTACCCTTATCCTATACATCAGCTGTCATTACTCAGAAATTACTGTATATCTGCTCTCACCCTGACTTACGAATGCTTGGCTACTAATATTGAAGTACCATTTGCTGCTTGTAATATTTAGTGCCTTTTATTTAATGTTAACTCTTTGACTGTTTTGGTCGTATATATACGTCTTACGAGCCACCGTTTTTGACGTATATATACTCGTAAATTCTAGCGGCTTCAAATCAAGCAGGAGAAAGCTGGTAGGCCCACATGTGAGAGAATGGGTCTGTGTGATCAGTGTGCACCATATAAAAAAAATTCTGCATCACGCAGTGCATAATGAGAAAAAAAAACTCCGACCATTTTTTTTTTTGTAATTAAAATGCCGACTTAGTGGTCTATTTTCGTATAGTATTTATGGTTGTATTCTCATTTTCTTGGTCTCATTTGATAGAATGGAAAACATATAGAAATAAAGGTGATTTTGATTGGTTTTATTATGAAAAGAACCTTAAAATAGAGCTCAAAGTAGGGGAAATGTTTGATTTTTGCCGATGTTCAAAAGTAAAGAAATGATGTCATTTTCCAATAAATGTCCAGGTGGCCATTCTGATATGCAATCATGAATGAGTTGACATTATTTATACAATTATTACAATATTGCAATAGTCTGCATAACAGTAAATCTATTTTTTGTTTGAATAAAAATTCAAAATAGAAAGCAAGAGCAATATCAGAGGGGCCTGGAGACGTGACTGATGAACAAAGAAAATGTTATTTTAGAGTCAGGAATACCTGCATTGTTCATTCTGGACCCTATTTTGAAAATGTCTCATTTTTTAATTTTCATGAAATTGGCCAAATTGCAAATTTCTGACCACGTTATTGGGCAGTTGAAATCAGTAAATGGGCAGTTTCTTGTACTCAGTCGATAGAAAAAAAGGAGTTCTAAAGAAATAGCTATGAGTTTGGTCAACTGGAACAATGGAATTAACTGAAAATAGGGCTCCGAGTGGGCGAAATCGCCGACTCGTAAATGTCACCGAGGTCGCTAACTTCACGAGAGTGTAATTCCTTCAGTTTTCCATCAAATTTAGTTCTTTTGGTGTCATTACAACCGGGAAGAGATTCTCTATCATTTCATAATTTCTTTTTGGGGGGGGGGGGATTTTGCGACACCAGGAGACACCTCAGGATTTGGGGCTGCGACAGTCAAGGAGTTAAATAACTAATTTGAGCAATTGTACTATTGTAAAAATTTCAGTCTTGTATAATGCTGTATATTCTTTTTGAATTTTATTTATCCTGTTAGGGGGAACATCTAGATGTACTGTTTTGTAAGAAGCTCTGGGGGATTGTACACTTGGGTGTGAATAGGTGCATAAAATATTCAGATTTTACATTTTATCATCCCCCATTACCATGTTTTCTGAGGAAAAAAAAAAAAGGAATATAAATGTGTACCCAAATGCTTATAAATCTCCTGAGAGTTTGGCAAACCATTGGCATGAGATCACACAGTGTACTGTTTTTCCCTTGTTGATTCCCTTATCCATGTAGATTTAATTAGTCAGTTCATTCATGCTTCTCACACATTGGGAAGAGTTGAGAGATTTTTGTGTTAACATTGTAATATGATGACTAAATTTGTCTTCCAGGTAAGATAATTGAAAGAATTAATCAGTAACAATTTGTATTAGTTGCTCATACATAAACAAGACATTTAGAATAAGGTAAATATTATTAAAAGTACAGGCATCCTTTTCTGTGTGGTGTGCGTGTTCTTGGCCCTTGTCAGGTTTACAAAGCTGTCAGGCCATGAACGTAAAATTTTGCATAAGATTTTCCTACACATTTGAGAGCCTCCCTGACTGCATACCATACTGCAAATATATATTGGTCATATGAAATTATAAATGCAAGTGAGACAGCACAGCAAATTCATGTAAAAAGAACCCTCACAAAGCGAGGGGGGAAGCTTGTACTATAAAATTTTACATGGCTAGTGAAGTTATCAAGTATTTTTTTTTATCCTTCTAGTGCATGGATTGAATCTGCCAACATGAAGCCATATTTCCAGTACAAAGGGCGTCTAATGAATGCCAACAAAACTTCAACATTTAAAGAGGCTGTTGATTGCATTGAAAAATATATTGGAGAAAATAATATTTTGGTAAGTACTTCAGTATTGATGCTTTTGTGCTAGTGATTTAATCTTCTATTATTATTATTATTATTATTATTATTATTATTTTTTTTTTTTTTTTTGTTCATTCATGTATGCTCCTTCTCACAGACTGTATGAGTTATGGTTTGGTTAAAATGCTATGAAATGCAAGCTTTAGTTATGAATGGATTATTAAACAAAAAATTGGATGACATTTTCTTCAGCAAGCACTTGTTAGTAACATTTTTTCACCATTGTAGCTAAGTTGCACATGAACATCAAGAAGTCATGACTCAATAGAGACTGTTTACCTACAAAAATGATGCTTTTAGAGAGAGTAAGGAAAAGGGTGAACAAGAGAATAAAAGGGTAGGTGGGTGTGTCAGTACGAAAGTAAGTGGGAGCTCTGTTAGGAGAATAAAGGTACTGAAGAAGTGAGGGATGTTCTGAAGGAAGCTTTGTTTGTGCTCACCTATGTGTAGTTGAAGGGTTAAGTCACAGCTTCAGGCCCTGCCTCTTCACTGGTCACTAGGTTCACTCTCTCTCCGGGCTCCAAGAGCCTTGTTGTACCTCTTCTTAAAGCTATATATGGATTCTGCCTCTACTACTGCACTTTCCAGATTGTTCCACTCCCTGACAACCCTAAGGCTGAAAAAATACTTTCTAACATCCCTATGACTCATCTGAGTTTTCAGTATCCAGTTGTGCCCTCTTATTACTGTATCCCATCTCTGTTCACCTTGTCAGTTCCTCTCACTATCTATCCCTCCTATTTTCCATTGTCATCAGGTTAAGTTCCCATACCCTCTTTACATAGGACGTACCTTTTAGCTACAGGACTCTGTGCTTTCTCTAATTTCTTGATATACCTGACCAGGTATGGGTTCTATACTTGATTCAGATAAGCTGTGAGTGGTAAATTATGGCCTAGATATGAGAGAATGGGTCTGTGGTGAGTGTACACCATATAAAAAAAAATATCCTGTCCCACGCAGTGCATGACTGGGAAAAAAACTGTGACCCTGTGTATGGTTTAAAGTGATGAGTTTGTGGTGTATTTTCGAATAGTTTTTATGGTTTTATTCTCAGTTTCTTGATTTCATTTGATAGAATGGAAAATATATTACAAATATGGAGACGATTTTGATTGGTTTTAGGACTGGAAATAGCTTGAAATTGAGCTCAAAGTAGTGGGTATATTCGATTTTTGCCAATATTCCAGATTACACAAATCACGTCACACGTCCAATATGTGTCCAACTGGTCAGTCTAATACGCGTTCGCAAATGCGCTGACGTTATTCATACAATTATTACAATATTGAAGTAGTCTGCATAACAGTAAATCTATTGTTTTTTTGTGTGAATAAAAATTTAAAATGGAAACCATGTGTAATATAGGAGAGGCCTGGGGATGCAACTAATGAACAGAGGAAATATTTTATTGCCAGAAACATTTGCATTGTTTATTCTGGACACTATTTTTAAATTGCTTTTTTTTTTTTAATTTTGTGTGAAATTGGCCAAATTACTGATTTCTAATTACTTTATTGGGTAGCTGAAATAGTTAAATGGGCTGTTTCTTCTTCCCGGTCAATAGAATGGAAGACATATTAGTGAAATATATAAGAGTTTGGTTGACTGGAATAATGGAATTGGCCTAAAATAGGACCCAAAGTGGGGAAAATTGCCTGTGCATAAATATTGCCAAGACCTCAAACTTTGTGAAAGCGTAATTCCATAAGTTTTCCATCAAATTTCACACTTTTGGTGTCATTACCTTTGGAAAATAATTCTCTATTGTTTCCTAAGATATTTTTTGGAGGGGGGATATTCTTGAACCCTGTGGACAAGTTTCAGATCGGGAGTCTGGACTCTCAAAGGGTTAAACCATGCACATGGCCAGAGTTCAATCATTCAACAATCGGTACTACCCTGTAGAGTGCACAGAAATTGGTAATTTGTCTAGTTTTACACAAAAGGCCTCTCCTATATTACACATGCTCTCCATCTTGAATTCATCATTAAAAAAATATAAAGGTTTTACCTTATTTCTTCGATAATAAAATACATATAGGAATAATTGGTCATGGTTCAGTGTATCCCAATAATTGAAGGAGACCTAGAAAAAACAATTGAACAGACTAGGGGTGAAGGGGATTCAGGAAAATCTTCAAAAATCAAATATTTCCGCTACTTTGAGCTTGATTTCTAGCTGCTTCTGGTCTGGAACCAACCAAAGTCATCCCTGTTTCAGTAGTATATTTCATTCTATCAAATGATACCAGGAAGCAGTCAGTAGAACCACAGAAAAACACCTCAAAATCACTGTAAAGAACAAAGACACCATACTAACTGGAACAGTATGCAAATATCCCACACATACGAGAGGCAAGTGTGACTGTAAATGGTCCAAGTCGGACCAAAACATCATTGTAAGCTCCTCCTCTCCTGTGTGTGGGTTATTTGCATATCTAAAGTCACTATTTTAAACCAAACACAAAATCTGAGGATTGCTTTTTCCATCATGTACCACATGGGGCAGGATTTTGTTTTTTTATTGGTCAACCCATTCTCTCATATCTAGGTCAGAATTTACCACTCGCAGCTCATCTGTGGGAGCTGAGCTCAAAATGCAGATCTTCATGAGCAACACTGGCAGTAAAAACATAGAGCTGTCTTATGAAACAGTGAACAGGTTAAACTGTTAATGATGTAGATCTGCTGTCACACAGTAAAATGCGATGTATGCAGTAGATGTAACTTGTGGTAATATTTTTCACTGGCACATTTTGAATGTAGTGAGATATATTTTGTGGTTGACAAGTGTCAAGGGTCCCCATTGCTAAAAAAAAAACATTCAGTAAAAAAAAAAAAAATTGCACAAGTTTTGCATGCCTCGCCAAGCTGTTGCCCTTCTTTCACGTTATTCACAATAAGGGGCAAATGAACAGTTTTAGGTGAGGAAGAAGAAAAAAGCTATTCTAGTTGCTCAAGAGTATTTTGAAGGATATTCAAAATGGGGTACATACTATATTTGGATCAGCTAAGCATTACTAATTTAAGCTCAAATACATTTTAAATTAATTGGGAATCTGTAAAACAAAAAAGTAGAAAAATAATTTTTGTAATAAAATAAAAAAAAACATAATATGCATAATTTCCATGGTAGTCATATAGTCATTTCTTCATGCAAATTTTATTGAAAGTAAATAATAGTATTCAGATTTTATTTTGAAAGCTTCAGGGAAATAGACCAAAAAATAACACATTTCATTGTGGCAACTTCAACATCTCTTTCGCAGTTTTATGCATCTTATTCAACTTCAACATCTCTTTCGCAGTTTTATGCATCTTATTCAACTTCAACATCTCTTTCGCAGTTTTATGCATCTTATTCAACTTCGACATCTCTTTTCCAGTCTTATTCAAATTGTTCAATTGAAGTGTAACTTGATACAGCACACCAAATTGATAGGATGTTGAGAGGCTCTTTGTCATAAAAAAATTTAATAAAAAAGCACAAATTTTATATACAATTAAAAAAATAAAGTACAAATGTAAGAGAGAATGGAGGAAATGCAGTATCATAAAGAATAATGATTAACGCATAATAAGTAGTTAATGAAAATGATCACGATGGGGCAGTATCATGAATTCTGTGGAGTGAGTCATGGTATGTCTGCCTCTGCCAGTGTGCTGTTTTTTACTTTTGTATTGTTCCTACTTATTAACATCCAAAAATGAAAGGAAAAATCAAAAGAAATGTACATAAAATGTAGCGTTTGTAGTCTTAGCTATCATAACTATTGTCATAATTGACCAGAAAATTACTTAGGAGAAGTCTAATTTAATAACAACGACAATGTTATATTGTCATCATTTAAGACTAATTTCTGTTTACACTTCCCAAGATTTTTTTTTTTTTTTTTTTTTTTTTCCAATAATTTTGATTTTTGATATTAGGGTCCCTTATATTTACCAACCCATCCATTGCTTAGTTTTTAACCCTTTCAGGGTCGAGAGGCCCTCTCCTAAACTTGTTCTCAGGGTCTAAAATTTTTCAGGAAAAAAAAAAATTATTTTTTCTTATGAATCTATGACACTTTTCCCAATCATAATGACACCAAAAGTATGAAATTTGATGGAAAACTTACAGAATTATGCTCTCGCGAAGTTAGCGATCTTGACAGTGTTTATGCATCGGCGATTTCGCCCACTTTGAGCCCTATTTTCGGACAATTCTGGTGTACTAGGCGACAAAAATCATAACTATTTCACTAGAACTTCATTTTGTCTATCGAATGAGAACAAGAAACCACCCATTTACCGATTTCAACTATCCAGTAAAATGGTCAGAAATTAGCAATTTTGCCAATTTCACACAAATTTCAGAAGATGTCAATTTCCAAATAGGGTCCAGAATAAACAAGACAGACATTCCTGGCACTAAAATAACATTTCCTCTGTTCTTTAGTCACGTCCCCAGGCCCCTCTTACATTTCTTTTGCTTTCCACTTTGAATTTTTATTCTCACAAAAAATAGAAGATTTACTGTTATGCAGACTACTGCATTAGTGTAGAAATGGTATAAATAATATCAGCACACTTGTGAAAGAATATTAGACTCGCCAGTTGATGTGTATTGGACGCGTGGCGTGATTTGTTTACTTTTGAACTTTGGCAAAAATCGAACGTTTCTGCTACTTTGAGCTGAATTTCAAGGTACTTATCATTGTGAGACCAGTCAAAGTCATCTCAATTTCAGTAATATGTCTTCCATTCTATAAAATGAGACCAGGAAAACTAGAATACAACCATAAATACCATACGAAAATACAGTGCAAAGTCTCTGTTTTAAACCAAAAACATGGTCCAAGTTTTTTTTTTTCTCATTACGTACTGTGCTGCAGGATTTTTTTTATACTGTGCACACTGACCACATAGACCCATTCTTTCATATGTAGGCCTACCAGCTTTTTCTCGCTAGATTTGAAGGCGCTAGAATTTAGGCGTGCTAGTATGTCAATAATCCTGGTGCGTACACCATACTAGTACATCGGAAACCTCGAAAAGGTTAATCTTTACACCGTCATATCCCCCATCATGTAAAGTGCTGACACTGGTGTGATTTAAAAAAAAAACTGAAATGGTAGAGAATCTTTTTCTGAAAGTAATGATACCAGAAATGCAAAATTTGATTGAAAACTTATGGAATTACACAGGCATGAAGTTGGAGGTTGGGAGCACTTTATGCTATTTCACTTGTGTGCCTTCCCTTCTATCAGTTGAATATACAAAACTACTCATTCAACTATCAGAGCTACCTTATAAAGCACCCATAAATCAGTAATTTGGCCAATTTTACACAAAATCAACAAATTTCAGTTTAAAAAGTAACGAAAATAAACACTGTAGGCATTCTTGCAAGTAATCCAACATTTCCTCTGTTCACTAATCACATCCCTGGGCCTCTCCAATATAACACTTTCCCTCCTTTTTGAATCCATCATCATAACAGAAAAATTAAGATTTATCCATTTTCTCTGCCAATAATGATTGGTAATGGTTTAGACCATCAAATAACTGAAACAGACCTAGCAAAAACAGAAAACAGGCCTGGGGGAGCCCCCTACTCTTCCTCAGGAAAATTGCCAAAAATCAAATATTTCCACTACATGGATGCCACTTCTGGTCTGAAACTGACTAAAATCATCTCCATTTCACTAGTAGGTCTTCCAGTCTGTCATTCATCACCAAGGAACACCTCAAAGTCGCTACTTTAACCCAAGCACGAGGTTAGAGGTTCACTGTTCCCATTATGCACTTAATCAGCTGGATTTTGTTTCTGTAGTGTGCACACCCATTACCCAGACCCATTCTCTCATGTCTAGGTCAAAATTTACCAATCATAGTATATTTGAGGGCACTATGATTAACCCTTTGACTGTTGCATGCCCCTTTCTGAAACTGTCATTCTATGTCGCAAAATTTTTGGGGAAAAAAAAAAATTGTTCACACGAAATGATAGAGAATCTTTTCCTGATGGTAATGACACCAAAAGTACGAAATTTGGTTGAAAACTCACGGAATTACGCTCCTGCGAAGTTAGCGGTCTCGGCGACATATACGCATCGACAATTTCGCTGACTTTGAGCCCTGTTTTTGGCCAATTCCGTTGTTTCAGTTGACCAAACTCATAGCTATTTCTTTAGACCTCCATTTTTTTCTATCAGTTGAGTACAAGAAACTGCCCATTTACTGATTTGAACTACCCAATAAAGTGGTCAGAAATTGGCAATTTGGCCAATTTCACACAAATTAAAAAAGATGCCAATTTCAAAATAGGGTCCAGAATAAACAATGTAGACATTCTTGGCACTAAAATAACATATCCTCTGTTCATTAGTCATGTCTCTAGGCCCCTCTTATATTACTATTGCTTTCTATTTTGATTTTTTATTTATACAAAAAATACAAAATTCAATGTTATACAGACTACTGCATTATTGTAAAAATCATGTAAATAATATCAGTGCACAAGTGAAAGAATATTAGACTCCCCAGTTGATGTGTATTGGACATGTGGTGTGATTTGCTTACTCTTGAACATAGGTAAAAATCGAACATTAGTTTCATCGTGAAACTAATCAAAATCATCTCTATTTCTGCAATATGTTTTCCATTTTATCACGCGAGACCATGAAAACGAGAATACAACAGTGATAAATACTATATGAAAATACACCTCAAAGTCGGCATTGTAATTTAAAAAAACGTTTTTTTTTTTCTCATTATGCACTGTGTGCTGCAGGATATTTTTTATGTGGTGCACACTGACCACACAGACCCATTCTCTGACATGTGGGCCTACCAGCTTTCTCCTGCTTGACTTGAAGCCGCTAGAATTATTGAGTATATATACGTGAGCAAAGTAACATTTATGAAGGGATTCAGGGAAGCCGGCACGCCGGACTTGAGTCCTGGAGATGGGAAGTACAGTGCCTGCACTCTGAAGGAGGGGTGTTAATGTTGCAGTTTAAAAACTGTAGTGTAAAGCACCCTTCTGACAAGACAGTGATGGAGTGAATGATGGTGAAAGTTTTTCTTTTTCGGGCCACTCTGCCTTGGTGGGAATCGGCCAGTGTGTTAATAAAAAACAAAATATATGTCTGAAACACTGGCTCGTAAGACGTATATAAACGACCAAAACAGTCAAAGGGTTAAGACTTGAATCTATGTAAGTAACACTGGCCACAGTGACATAAAGTTATGTGAGAAACAGTGAAAGGGTTAAATCACTTACACATATGGGAAAAGTTAGTCTCTCAACTGCACTCATTTCAAAGTTGGGGTGAGGGGGGAGAAGTACCTTGATACTGGTGTAAGACTCTTGATCCAATGATTTTAACCTTCCCCCCCATTATTTGGATGAATCATAATTACCTCCTATTCCCTAGGTACTATTGCAGGACTAGAAATATTAAGACAAACATAGGAAAGTAAAGATGGTAACTTAATAGATAGTTGTTCACAAAATATTTTACTAAAAAATTCGAATATGCAGCTGTAGTTTAGTGTACTTGCACACACAGAAAAGAAATATTTGCTAAGGAATGGGAGAAGAAACTGAACAACTACCTGCTGTAGGTACCTGATCAGCCAGATGGTAATAACTGTGTAGGCCTATGGATCACTAGCAACAGGAATCTGGCATATCAGAAGTCTAGTATGCCAGAAGTCTGGCCTCAGGTTGGGACATAGAGGGTAAAACCCTCAAAAGGAGTTGCAGATATAGTATACAAGAGAAGCTAGTGTGTACTGAAACCACAGCAGAAAAGTAATTTTGCACAAACACTCTTGAATAAATGTGTATTCAGGCTCCCAGACATGTAGAGTACACAGTGGTCAGTAGAGTAGAGGGACTTGCTCAAAGGCTTCCACATTGCCTGGGATTTAGGGATTGTTTAATTTTTTGTTTGTATAGTAGTGAAATATTTACAATAAGTTATTTATGATGCTTTTCAGTTTTTTAAGGGTAGTCCTAGTTCTAATTCTCATGTCAGTGTAAGCAAGTGGCTGCTATTTTACTGCATTATATGATACTCAAACAAAATGTAGAAGTCTTCAGCAAGAATGTTGCCTGTTTTTAGTGTTACTTAAAATTGCAGCATAATTTATATTGTAATTAGATTTTTTTTTTTAAATTTCTGTGTTAGTGATTACTATTAAATAATTAGTAAACCAATAAATTTAATTATTTTTGTGACTAAGGCATAGACAAGTTTGGCACTGTTTCTCCACCTGTCACTTGTCTCAAGTTTGCCAAGGCTGCTTTGCGACTGAAGTGTAGGTGCTCTGAGATTCCCACAACATAGATTTCCAATATCAGAGTAACTTTATAGGTTAATATTTCTTACTTTCTATTATCTTTAGTATTTATAGGATTCATTTGGTGAACTGACATACATAGGCCTTTTCCTAGTGTCATTTTTCAGATTCTTAAGCTTAAGAAAAATATGATAGCTCCTCCAGCTCTGAGGAAAAGCAAATTATCATAATTATAGATATATAAGTAAATAGTGGTGTTATGTAAAGTTAGGAAAATTTGAAATTGAAACCATTATGTCTTTTGGCGTGGTTGGAGGGGATATTTATTAGGCATTTAATTGAAAAGCTGCATTGTGCATACAAACAGAAAATAAAGTAATATGATGTATGTTCTCTTTGGACATAAAGGTACCAGAGATGAAAGGGAGCACCAATGATACAAATCATTCAGAAAAGAGCACCACTCCATCCAAAGAAAGAAAAATTAAGGTAGGCCTCTCATATTGAATCATGGCATTCTTGCATAACAGCATTATTTTCACTTCGTTAACAGTTTTGCTTGTGGCCCTGTATGTGTGTTTTTCTATTTTTGTTTTATGTTAGAGTGAGGTAACAAGTGAGTTGAATTACAAGATGGGAGGAAACTAAGCACCAGGTGTGAGATGAGGCAGCAGGGGTAGGATAAAATGAATAATGTGGGTTTAAACAGCAAGTGTGGAAGGAGGTAGCAGATGTGATCTTAAACAGTATGTGTTATGTGATGCAGCAATTAGAGGTGGATTGGCAGGTGTGGCTTCATGTAGAAGGTGGTATGAGCTGGCCAGCATTCATTTTCATACAAAAAGTGTGTACAGAGTCTGTGTGTGTGCATAGGCATGTGTGTGTGCATAGGCATGTGTGTGTGCATGTGTATATAGTATATGGACATAAATACATGCAGTACCTGCTACATAGATAAC